>NW_018219978.1:0-902 GCF_001263595.1 Phalaenopsis equestris
GAATTCTATGCATACAAATTGAAGGACTCATTCCTGTAATATAAGCTATTGTCCAGCCAAAGGCTTTCTTAAAATTTTTCAAAATTTTCATCTATCTTTCTTCTTCTTCCATCGTTAACTTTGAGGAAATTATAATTGATAAAGTATAGGAATCACCTAAAAAGACGTACTTCAAATGTTCAGGAAGTAACTTCAACTCAGGTTCAAGAAGTTTTTTCAATTGATGGACAAAATGATTTGTCTTTTTCTATGGTGTCCAAAACTTTGAAACTTTCTCGAACATTGTTTGAATCTTCCTTATATATATCTCCTCTTGCTCATGTTACAAATCTTTTACTTCAGCTTTCTGTGCATAATTTGTTTTGAAATGGAATTCATTCAGATATCTTCTAACATTCATTGTATAACATTCATCATCTCTACCTTTTGCAAAATATTTCATTGATCTTGAAATATTGAAAGTAACCGTTTGATCATTGACGTGCATTATTATTTTTCCCTTTTGCACGTCAATCATTGATCTTCCAGTGGCTAGGAAAGGTCTCCCAAAAATGATATGTATCTCTTTATCTTCCTCCATATCCAGCACAATGAAATCAGTAGGAAAAATTAATTGATTCACATTCACTAGGACATCATCTACAACTCCTTTACAGCACGTTATCGAATGATCTGCTAACTACAGTGTTATAGTAGTAGGGGCTATTTCTCCTAATACAAATCTTTTAATTATTGATAATGGCGTAAGGTTAATTCTTCCACCTAAATCACATAATGCTTTTCCATAAAACCTGTCTGCTATTGCACATGGAATAGTAAAGCTACCGGGATCTTTATGCTTTTCATGAAACTTTTTCTGAATTAAAACACTACACTTCTCACTAAGTGCAACAGTCTCATTA
>NW_018219979.1:0-2105 GCF_001263595.1 Phalaenopsis equestris
GAAAATTGCATCTTTCTCCAGTAAATTGCATAAAGCCTTAGCAATCTTAGAAAAGTATTTAATATATCACATGTAGAATCCAACATGTCCTAAAAACTCTTAATTTCCCTTACATTTGTTAGAGAAGGTAAATTAGCGATCACTTCAATTTTAGCAGGATCTACTTCCATACTATTTTTTGATATTTGATGACCTAATACAATTCCTCTTGCTACCTTAAATTGGCATTTTTCCCAGTTAAGGACTAAATTTGTTTCTTCACTAGGCTTAAGAACTTAAGATAAATGTTTTAAACATGAGTCAAATGAAGTTCCAAACACTAAAACGTCATCCATAATGACTTCAATCCCTTTTTCAATTAAATCACAAAAAATTGCCATCATACATCTTTGAAAAATAACAGGGGCATTACATAAACCAAAGGGCATTCTTCTAAAAGCAAAAGCACCACAAGGACTGGTAAATATTATTTTCTCTTAATCCTCAGGAGATATTTGAATTTGATGATAACAAGTATATCCATCCAGAAAACAAAAGTATTTATGCTTAGCTAGTCTATCCAACATTTGATTTAGAAAGGGTAGTGGAAAATGATCTTTCCTAGTGGTAAGATTTAATTTTCTATAATCAATGCATATTCTCTATAGGTATTAACTCATTATGCTCATTCACAGTTACAGTTATTCTTCCTTTCTTAGGAACACAGTGAATTGGACTAACCCATGCACTATCTAAAATACGGTAGATAATTCCAGCATCTGACCACTTTATAATTTCTTTCTTATTAACGTCTTTCATAACAGGATTTAATCTCCTATATGGATCAACCCTAGGTTTGTAGTTTTTTTCTAAATTAATTCTATGCATACAAATTGAAGGTCTGATTCCTTTAATATCAGCAATTGTCCATCCAAACTCTATCCAAAAGCATTCTTAAAATTTTTTAAAATTTTCATCATTTTTTCTTCTTCTTCCTTTGTTAACTTTAAGGAAATTATAACAGGTAAAGTAGAGGAAACTCCTAAAACGGCATATTTTAAATGTTCAGGAAGTATCTTGAACTCAAGTTCTGGAGGTTTTTCAATAGATGGACAAAATGATTTATCTTTGTCTATCGTGTCCAAAATTTCAAAACTTTCATGAACATAGCTCGAATTTTCCTTAAAAAGGTTTACACATTGATCTAATTCCTCTTCTTGCTCATGTTACAAATCTTTTTCTTCAGATTTTTCTTCACAGGTAGTCTTGAAATGACATTCGTTAAGATATCTTGTAACATCCATTCTATAGCATTCATCATCTTTACCTTTTGCAGGGTATTTCATTGATTTTGAAATGTTAAAAGTAACACTTTGATCATTGACGTGCATTATTAATTCCCCTTTATGCACATTTATCATTACTCTTTCCGTGGCTAGGAAAAGACTCCCCAAAATGATAGGTATTTCTTTATCTTCCTCCATATTTATCACAATGAAATCAATAGGAAAGATAAATTGATCCACTTTCACTGGGAGATCTTCTATAACTCCTTTAGGATAGGTTATTGAACGATCTGCTAACTGTAGAGTTACAGTAGTAGGGTTTGTTTCTCCTAATCCCAATCTTTTAAATATTGATAATGACAAAAGTTTAATGCTTGCACCTAAATCACATAAGGCTTTCCCATAAAATCTGTCTCCTATTGCACATAGAATTATAAAGCTATCAGGATCTTTAAGTTTTTTAGGAAGTTTCTTTTGAATTATAGCACTGCACTCCTCACTAAATGCAATAGTCTCATTATCTTCAAACTTTTTTTCCTTTTGAGAATATCTTTCATAAAATTTACATAGCTTGTCATTTGTTCTAAGGCTTTGGCGAATGGAATATTAATCGTAAGCTTCTTAAAAATTTCCAAAAATTCTGAAAATTGCTTATCCAACTTCTGTTGACAAAGTCTCTAAGGAAATGGAGGTGGTGGTTTTTTCCAAATCAAATTTCAGCGAAGAAATTGGTCTTTCAAAATCTTTTGAAGGGCCCTCTTTTGATTCTTCAATTTCTTCTCTCTCTACTTTGGTCTGTTTTTGGATCCTACCTTCCAACTCTCTTCCGCTTCCAAGTTG
>NW_018219980.1:0-1034 GCF_001263595.1 Phalaenopsis equestris
AGATCTTTTTAGGAAGTGTCCTCATCATTCATTACTAAATTGGTTTATAATTCAAAATTTTTATAATGGATTAGTGGGATCTCTTAGATCGATTATAGATGTTGCGGCTGGTGGTTCTTTAATGTCAAAACCTTTTGATGAGGCTTATTCATTAATAAAAGAGATGGCTACCAACAATTTTCAATGGCCCTCTTAGGGGGGGAATCCTAAAAGAGTAGCTAGTATCTATGATTCTGATGCAATATCTATGTTAGCTGCGCAGATTGCTGTAATATCAAAGAAACTAGATAATTATGGGATGAATTATTCTTCAACACCTCCTAAGATGGAAGAAAATTCATCTGGGCAATTTGTGGATGTTCAACCTTCATATGATACCTTAAATGTTATTAATAGACCCAACAAGACCCAACAACCCATACAACCCATATTCAAACTATTATAGTCCAAGTTGGGAGAATCATCCAAATTTTAATTGGAATAACATTCTTCTACAAATCAACAATGGGCAATTAACTCAGTGAACCCATTAGGAAATTCATCCAACAAAGGAAATATTAACTATAGACCTTCTTATCCTCCAGGATTTAACAGAATACTAAAATTTAAGAGAAGAAGTTATCTATGGAAGAGATGATATTAAACATGGGTCAATAATTACAGAATCAAGGAATTCAAATACAGATTCAAGGAAATCAATTACAACTCAAGGAACTTAAGAATATTAAAAACCAATTAAGGCATATTGCTACTGCGCTTAGTAACCAAAAATTAGGAACTTTTCCGAGTACTGTGGAACCAAATCCTAAAGATCAAGGAAAAGAAAAAATCAAGGAAATTTGATTACGAAGTGGGAAAAAATTGGAGACAAGAGTGCAAAAAGAAATAGAAACTGAAAAAGAGAAAGTGGATACTGAAAAAGAAAAGGATCATGAGTACCCAGATTTAGAGTATCCATTTACACCAATGAAAATTACTGTGGAGAAACGTCCACCACCGTTTCCTCAAAGATTGAAGCAACACAAACAAAATAA
>NW_018219980.1:3819-7588 GCF_001263595.1 Phalaenopsis equestris
TTTATAATATTAATGAGTGGAAAATACCATGGTATGTTGATATTGTTAATTATATTGTAAGTGATATTTTGCCACCTATGCTAACATTGCAACAACAAAGAAAATTCATTCATGATGCGAAAGCATATTTTTGGGATGAGCCTTATTTATATAAACAATGTAAGGATCTTATTATGAGGAGATGTGCACCTTATGAAGAAACTGAGCTGATCATTCAGAAATGTCATGATTCTGAATTTGGAGGACATTTTGGGATTGATAAAACAACTTATAAAATTTTACAAGCTAGATTTTATTAGCCTACTATATTTAGAGATGTTTATAGATATATAAAAACTTGTGATAGATGTCAAAAAATAGGCAATATATTTATAAGAAATGAAATGCCTCTAAATTTCATATTGGAAGTTGAGATCTTTGACGTTTGGGGATTAAATTTTATGGGACCATTTATTCCTTCATTTGGGAACTTATATATATTAATTGTTGTAGACTACGTTTCTAACTGGGTTGAAGCACAAGCTTTACCTCGTTGTGACGCTAAAAGTGTTTCAAGATTTTTAATGAAAAATATTTTCACTAGATACGGAATGCCTAGAATGATTATCACTGACGGAGGATCCCATTTTAGGAATAAATATATTAGCAATTGGCAGAAAAGTTTAATATTATTCATCGAATCTCTACTTCTTATCACCCTCAAACCAGTGGGTTAGCTGAAGTTTCTAATAGAGAGATTAAACAAATATTTGAAAAGGCTGTAAACCCTAGTAGAATAGATTGGTCCACTATATTGGATATTGCAATATGGGCTTACAGGACTGCTTATAAAACTCCTATTAGAATGACTCCTTACAGACTGATTTTTGGAAAGACTTGTCACTTACTAGTAGCATTGGAGCATAAAGCGTATTGGGCGATTACAGAATTCAATTATAATTTGAAAGATGCTGGTAAGAAGAGATTGTTACAATTAAATAAATTGGAAGAATTAAGAAATGAATCTTATGATAACGATAGAATTTATAAAGAAAAATTAAAGTTATGGCATGATCAGAAGATTAACCAAAAGAATTAACCAAAAGAACTTTGAACCAGGATAAGAAGTTTTGCTTTACAATACTAGGCTGAAGTTATTCCCTGGAAAATTGAAGTCTCGTTGGTTAGGACCATTTACTGTTACTCAAGTTTATGCTTATGGAGCTGTTGAAATTGAAGATCAGAAGATGGGAAATAGATTTAAAGTAAATGGACATAGATTAAAACCATATTATGAGGGTAAAAGACCAAGTATTAAAGAGGTTTTAATGATCAGTCAACCTGAATAGGTTGGGCTGACGACGTTAAACCAAGCGCTTTATAGGAGGCAACCAATATTTATCTTTACTTTATTCATAATTATAGTAGTTTTTATTTGAGATTATCGTTATTTTATGGTAGTATTAAGCTCTACTACTCTTATTTACCCTTAAAACTTCTTTAAAATTGCATCCATGAAGAAAAATTGGAGCGCAATAGGATCAGAGCGAAACTGTGAAAATTTTGTCTTGGGCGCTGATGGCGCCCTCGACGCCGCCGACGGCAGGTGTTTCTCGAGAGTCCAGACAAAATTGATACAGAAGCACATCGATGGTGCCCTCGAGGCCACCGACGGCGAGACCGGTGAGATGACGGTTTCTTATTTTTGAGTGGCGGTTTTTGATGATTTTTGGGCGGGAATAGTCTTTTAAAACTCAAAAATTTGAATTCTAATTCATATTTTCCCTCCAAAAATAAAGTAAAACTCTACCAATTCCATTCCTATGGCATCTAATTCCTCTGATAATCCCAAAATGCGAGTTTTCAATCGGCAAAAGTTTATTAGTGTGGAAGCGCAGCGAATCTTCAAAAAGTTGCTGACGAAGAAAAGATTAATCAAAGAATGATAATTCGTGAATCACGGATTGAATAATCCCACGATGGATATTGAAGAAATGATAGTGCGGCAAAGATGGGAAGTGTTGTGCTACACTACTGCCGCCGTGGTGGTTCCTGTTGTAAAAGAATTTTATGCAAATTTACATGGAATCAACCAAGGAGTTGTCAACCAAGAAGTTGTTTATGTGCGAGGAAGATGGATCACTTTCACTCCTGCACGGATTAATGAATTATATATTATAGAGAATGTTTCTGTCTGCCACTATTCGAATTTCATCCCAACGAGAAACCAGATGAATGAAATTTACCAGTATTTAACGGACGAAACTGACGATTGGGAAATGAGAGAGAACGGGTATGTTAGTTTTTCTGCAACACTTCTGAATCACGTTTCAAAACACTGGCACTTTTTCATTTCTGTGAAATTGTTACCGATAATGAAGATCGGTAAAGTTTCTAAAGAAAGTGCCATTTTGAATTACTGCGTCCAATGGGGACTGCCGATTGACATTGGATCTATAATTGTGAAGTCATTTTTGGGCCTGATCGTTCACAGATCCACTTATGGGCTTGGACACCCTCCACAATTTTCTCACTTTGCAGTCAGTTCCAAGTGTCCTATGAAAATTGGGAAAAGATACTGCTACTTTGGAAGCCTTTGGATCCAACTGAAAGATTCCTATCATTTGAAGATGAAAATGACATGACCATGATAGTTGATCAATCATCTCAGAATTCACTGCCAGTTCAACCCTTAGTCCCTGATAAGTCTTTTGTGATCCTGTGTCAAATCAAGAAATTAGAAAAGGAGGTAAAAAATGTCATGAATGCGATTAATAATATCTCTGATTTCTTCAATCATCTGGACTAGAGGATGAAGGGACATTTTGAACACTCTGGACATTTAAAAAATAGTTTGATACGACTGATGAGGAGGATGAAATTGATAGAGGAGGATTCTACTGAAGAATTTCCATTCCGACCCTTCTACAACCTCTTCATTCATGTGCAATTTATGGGCAATCTCAGAGGAGAATCGAGTACCGAGTCTGAGGATTAGTAGATTTATATTACTACCTATATGTCTATCTATGTATTTTGATTTGAACTTTGTATTTGCTTTGCTTTAGAATTATGCTTATAGATCTCTGTATAGTTGAGACTAACATAAGAATGTTTTATTTTTAGCATTTTGAGTGTTGTGGCTTGGATTGCGACGTTGAATTAATGTATTGAGGTTGAGAAAATATCAAACTTAGGTGTGTTATGCAACGTATATTGTACCCCTTAGAATTCATATATAATGTGATGTTTTGTGTTGTGAAAGTTTATATGTGCTAAGTAAATCATTTTTTTATTTAAAATTTTATCTATAATGATTAAACGGATGTAGTTTAGGCTTGAAATTGATCGAAATTGCAAAAAACTAGAATTTGGACAAAATCAATAGAGCTCGCCGACGGCGCCCTCGAAGCCGCCGACGGCGGGATTTTCCCGAGACTTAGGATTTAAAATCCAATTAAGCACGCCGACGGTGCCATCAACCCCACTGACGGCGAGCTCACGAAAAACACCTTTAATCGCGATTTTGACCAGTCAACCGTCACTATTCATCATCCCCTTCCTCCTAAAAATGCTATTTTTGACCTAGGGCTTGAAAGATCTTGGATTGGGAGGCAATTTCAAGGCTTTTTGACATCGGATTTGATCATATTTAGGTAAGAGCTTCACTCTAAACTAAAAATATTTGATTTTCACCATGAATTTCTCCCACATTGATGAGATCCAAAAAATTTGGGAATGTAAAGAAAATTTGGGAAGAGATTCATGGATCTTATTGTTGAACTCTTAG
>NW_018219980.1:7746-8560 GCF_001263595.1 Phalaenopsis equestris
TATGTTTTTTATTCTGATGAGGGAATTGTGCAAGTGCGTGGATTTCCTGTGGAATTTACTGTCGCCCGCATCAACACAGACTCTTACAGCTGCCAATATGAATCCTTTAGTACGATGGAAGGCCCCCTCAATGATGTAACCAACTTTCTCACTGATGGAAAAGGAACATGGAAGATAAAGCAGCAAGAAAGGGAAAATTTTTTTACTTCCATGCTGAATGCCACCTCTAAGGCATGGCACTATTTCATTTCCTCTACTCTGTTACCAACCTATCACCATAGTGAGGCAACTAGAGATAGAGGTATTCTGAATTTATGTATTCAGAATAATAGAAGTCTAAATGTGGGGAGAATAATTCTTAAGAATATATTGACTACGGAAAGGAGTGAGACTAGTGGAGGTCTAGGACATCTTGGACTTATTTATATAATTTGCAAACTTTCTGGAGTAGATGTTGGAGATGAAGAATGAGTTTATCCTATGAAACCCATTAGTAAAGCTAATTTGAAGACTTATGAATCCCATGAGAAATGGAGAACTGGGAGTAGAAGTTAAGAACCTTCTACTAGTAGAGATGTCCCCACTACAAGTTATGACCTTCCACCTTCTAGTTCCCCAACTCTGACTGACTTGATGAATGAGTTGACCTTGCAGCGGAAGAGCATATAATTAATAAATAAAAGGATTGGAGGTTTAGAACTTCGACATGATTATGATAGTGATTACCTTCAAAGGAATTCAAATTTTGAGGTAGCTTATTATGAAGCTCAGGCCTGACACTACAGAGGTGAGCCTGATGTTACTTTTCCTGAGT
>NW_018219980.1:8579-9472 GCF_001263595.1 Phalaenopsis equestris
AGGCGATGAAGATATAGCTTGGGATTTTGATATAGAATGAAATTGATGTACTTATGTTTTTATTTTTCTTTTATGTAATCTTTTTGTAAGAGAAATGGATGTTTATATATTTGGACTTTCATTTTGTGTACTTGGATAATTTTAAATTTTTATAAAGTTAGTGTGGTAGTTTTTGCATTTTTAAAATTTTAATTGTTTAGTATTGTGATTATGTTAGGAAATGTTGTGCTTGTTTTAGTTTTATACTTATTTCAAAATTTCATTACCCAAAAATTCCTCTAATGATTTATATGTGTAGAAAGCTCCTAATATTATGATTAGGTGAAGTAAAAATTTGAGAAAGCCTATAGAAATTTCAGAATGATATACAATACTGAGGTATGATTTATTTTATAGTTTTTTTCTTTCCACCTGTATTATTTTATATTTAAAAATTTAAGTTTTGGGGAGGGAAGAAAAAGATTATATGATTTTATGTAGTGAATTTAAATCAGGTAACTATATTTTTGTAACTATTTAATTATTATGGTAGATTTAAAGAAATATTTTTGTAATGAAAATTAATTTTGTAACTTAAGATATTTAGTATAAGAGAATAAGATTATAGTTAACTATTTAAAGTAAAAGAAACTATATTTTGAAGTATTAAGAATCTAGAAATTCATTTGAGAAGAAAAAATTGGGGCTCAATGATGTAAAAACTATGAAATATTTATCAGGTAAAGAAATGCTTTGAGTTTCAAATTTAGGGAAGGAAAAGTGAAGTTCAAAATCATTAAAGGATATACAGATATAGTAATCCTCACTTGTAAAGGAAAAAAGAAAGGATTGAAAACAATGCCTGAAATGAAAATAAAAATATATAGGATTGAAAACATATATAGGATTGAAAG
>NW_018219980.1:9548-9896 GCF_001263595.1 Phalaenopsis equestris
AGGATATGCCTAAATTGAAATTGGCTTCACTGGACCTACCTAAAGGAAAAATTTAAATACATTCCTGAACTTATATTTATGGAATAGGTATTTTACTAGTAGAGTTCTCATGAAGTTCTTATCTTTCGGATATTCTAAGTGACTTAATATTGCAACATATAGTCATTCTTGAAATAATTTGAAATAAATAGAAGAGTAGAACTCTTAAAACTTGATGATTAGATAATCTTGTGGCTATAGAGTTAATTCAATTACTTGAATTTTTTCTGCAAATCTCACTATGATATTTATTTATGATATTTATATAGTGTTATGAATTAAAACTTTATTGTAGTAGATCATAACTTT
>NW_018219980.1:9946-10546 GCF_001263595.1 Phalaenopsis equestris
AAATTACTTGAGGACAAGTAATAGTTAAGTTTGGGGGATTTTGACCAAAGGAAAATATGTTGAGATTTTCATACCTATTTTATATTGTTTTTAATGATATTGCACTTTAAAGAAAGGTATTATTGATGTTTTATTGCAGGAATGATGAATTAGGGTCATTGGAGCAAAAAGATACAAAAAGGAGCGAATTTGGAGCGAGAAGGACCAATATGTGAAGATTTGAACTAGGCCACTGACGGCACCCTCGACCCCACTGACTGCGAGTTTTTCCCTAGACTACAAGACAAAATTCTTTAGAAGCCCGCCGACGGTGGCCTCGAGGCCGCCGATGGAGACATCGCAGATGGCGAGATCGACGGTTATGCCTACTCATGCTTTTGGTTATAGGCCAAATTTTGAAGGGATACTTAAGTAACTCTTAGGAAAGCTCATCCACAGTTTTAAAAGAACATTTTGGCTGAAAAGGGGAAAAGGGGGATAGGGGGAAGGGGGAAAGGGCTGGAAAGGGCCAGGAGGTTAGAAAGGTTCCATTAGAGTGAAGAGATTGTGAGGAATTCTTTGAGAGATTGTAAGAGTGGAGGGAAAGTGAGAGATTTCTTC
>NW_018219980.1:11197-13024 GCF_001263595.1 Phalaenopsis equestris
AGGTGAGGGGAATGTGGGAGCTCCGAAGTGAGAGCCGGTATCCTCCCAACCTAGCCGCAGAATTAGTAACCAAGCATAGGATTAGTCAATGTTCTTTATGCCTGGACCAAAGGGTAAAGAATATGTATGCTCCTATTTGGCACAATATAAATTGAACTAATTCATTTTATCCATTCACTATAATTTCTTGACAAGGAGAAGGATGCTTTCTTATATATTGAATATCACAATTAAACCCTACTTTATATCATTAGTTATTTATTAGTTATTAAAATTATCTATTTATTTCAATTGTCTATTAGTGACAGATAAGCAAATTAAACATCATTGTTGTGATTAAAGTCTTGCTTTTCTAAGGTCTTAGTCCGTAATTCTAAACTACTCGCTGTGGGATCGATATCTAAGACTCCATTAGAGCCCTATATTACTTGAGTGATATGTATACTTACGTTGACAAATTCAACTTTAACATTATTGAATATTATATTTATACATCTTAATCAAATTAGACACATCTATAAAGTTACGATCAAGTCTTTGGACGCCGTTGCTGGAAATTAAATCTTCTAATAGCGCCATCAAATTCTTGTATTTGTCGATTTACAAAAAGTCGGTCATACTTACCCACACACTTTTCTGAAATAGGATATATAATTCCAGTGTCTAACCATTTCAAAATTTCCTATTTAACTACTTCTTTCATCAATGAATTTAATCTTCTTTGTGGATTAACTGTTGGTTTATATTATTCATCTAATATAATTTTGTGCATACAGATCGAAGGGTTGATTCTCTTAATATCAGCTAAGGTCCAACCAAAAGCTTTCTTAAATCTTTTCAATGTATCTAACAGTCTTTGCCCTTACAAATCATTTAATTCTGAAGATATAATAACATGTAATGTAGATGAGTCTTCTAGAAACACATATTTCAAGTGGCTAGGCAATATTTTGAACTCAAGTTCAGGTGGTTTTATAATTGATGGAAGTTGATTCTTATCAGCATTTTCTGTAATATCTAACATCTCAAATCTTTCCTGAACATAATCTAATTTTTCATTTTCTAAGTCATCCAAAATAACTTCATCACTATCTTTAAATTGTTCTTTCTCTTCAAAATGTTCTTTAAAATGTTCCTTCCATAGATGTTCACTAATTTCCATGCGAAAACATTCATTATCTCTTTCAACAACAGGCTATTTCATAGATTTTGCAATGTTAAAATTCACTTCTTGATCGTTAACCCTCATCATTAATTCTCCTTTTTGAACATCTATCATAGTTTTTCCAGTAGCTAAAAATGGTCTCCCTAAAATGATAGGTATTTTTTTTATCTTTCTCCATATCTAAAACAATGAAATCCATAGGAAAGTTAAATTTATGAACTTTTACTAACACATCTTCTATAACTCCCTTAAGATATGTAACTGAATGATCTGCTAAGTGAAGAGTTACAGAAGTAGGTGAGACTTCTCCTAATCCTAATCTTTTTAAAATTGATAGAGGAATATATTTAATGCTGGCTCCCAAATCAAATAAAGCTCTTCCATAAAATTTTTCACTGATAGCACACGGTATAGTGAAACTGCCAGGATCTTTAATTTTTTAGGAAGCTTTTTCTGAATAATTGCACTACACTCTTCGCTAAGTGCAACAATTTCGTTATCCGTGAACTTCCTTTTCTTGTTCAGAATATCTTTCATAAATTTCACATAATTGGGCATTTGCTCTAAAGCTTCTACAAAGGGAATATTTACTGTTAACTTCTTAAGAATGTCTAAAAATTTTGAAAATTGTTTATTCTGTTTATGTTGTTTCAATCTTTGAG
>NW_018219980.1:13146-13458 GCF_001263595.1 Phalaenopsis equestris
CTTGTTTCCAATTCTTTTCCACTTCGTAATTGTATCACTTTGATCTGTTCTTTTCCTTGATCTTTAGGATTTAGTTCCACAATACTAAGAAAAGTTCCTAATGTTTAGTTACTAAGCCAGTAGCGATATGCCCTAATTGGTTTTCAATATTCTTAATAGCAGCTCCTTGATTTTGTAATTGATTTCCTTTAATTTGTAATTGATTTACATGATTCTGTAATTGTTGACCCATGTTTAATATCAGCTCTTCCATAGACAACTTCTTTTCCTTAATTTGAGTTTTACTGTTAAATCCTGGAGGATAAGAAGGTC
>NW_018219980.1:13702-29657 GCF_001263595.1 Phalaenopsis equestris
ATAATTCATTCCATAATGATCTAATTTCTTTGATATTGCAGCAATCTGCAAAACTAACATAGATATTGCATCAAAATCATGGATACTAGCTACTCTTTTAGTATTTACCCTTTCAGAGGGCCATTAAAAATTGTTGGTAGGCATCTCTTCTATTGACGATTAAGCCTCATCAAAAGGTTTTGACATTAACAAACCACTAGCCGCAGCAACTATAAACAATCTAAGTGATGTCATTAATCCATTATAAAAAGTTTGAATTATCAACCAATCTGGTAACGAATGATGAGAGCATTTCCTAAGAAGATCTTTAAATCTCCTCCAAGCTTCATATATTGACTCTCCATCAATCTGACAGAACGATGTTATGTCATTTCTAAGTTTAGTAGTTTTGGATGGAAGGAAATATTTGGATAGAAATTTCTGTAAAAGTTCTCCCCAAGTTTTAATAGATCCTGGTGCTAACAAATTTGACCACATCTTAGCCTTATCCTTAAGTGAAAAAGGAAAAAGTCTAAGTCTAACAACATCGTTTGAAATTCTATCATATTTAAAGGTAGCACACAGTTCTAAAAAACTAGCAAGGTGTAAATTAGGATATTCATTTGGTGTACCTTTGAATTGATTGTTTTGTACCATTTGGATAATATCAGGTTTCAGCTCAAATGAATTAGCAGCTACATCAGGATTTTGGATAGATAAGTGAATTTCATCTACTGTAGGATTTGCATAATCTCGTAGGGGTCAAGATTGGTGTTCATTTTCTATTCCTTGATTGTTCATGTTGTTTTCCATTGTATC
Source organism: Phalaenopsis equestris (assembly GCF_001263595.1). NCBI lineage: Eukaryota > Viridiplantae > Streptophyta > Magnoliopsida > Asparagales > Orchidaceae > Phalaenopsis > Phalaenopsis equestris. The sequence continues at coordinate 14,501 of NW_018219980.1, forward strand.
AGAATTTCTTGGTTCTCTTCTCAATCTTTTAATCTTTCTAACAGTGCGTTCTAATTCCAAATAGTAGGATATAAGATTTTCAGGTCCAAATTTACGCATACAATTTGAAATCAGTACACAGTAACAATTAATGAAATATGAAAATAAGTTGCAATTTAATTAAAAATTTTCTAATAATCCTAATTTGTCCGTTACGCTAATTATGATTCTTGTTTACTCCCCGACAACGACGCCAAAAACTTGACAGCGACTTTATATATGCTTAAAAATATAAGTATTTAGTATTGCTGCTAAAAGATTTAATTCCTCAGCAACTGCACCAAAAACATAATAACAGTTATAGATTCAATAAAGATGTATGTATAAAATATTCAGTAATTGTAAAGTCACACTTTTCAACGCAAGTATACGTATCGCTCAAGTAATATAGGGCTCTAATGGAGTCCTAGATATCGATCCCACAATGAGTAATATTAAAACTAATAACTAAGACTTTAGAAAAGCAATAGTTTAATCACAAGAATGAAATTCAATTTGCTTATCTGTCACTAATAGGCAATTGAAATAAATATGTAATTTTAATAACTAATTATAAGAATGAAGGTTCTAATGTGATATTCAATATAGTTGAAAACATTCTTCTCCTTGTCAAGAAATTATAGTGAATGGATAAACTGAATCAGTTCAATTGTATTTTACCAAATAGGAGCAAACCTATTCTTTACCCTTTGGTCCAGGCATAAAGAACATTGACTAATCTTACGCTTGTTTACTGAATCTGCGGCTAGGCTGGGAGGATATCGGCTCTCACTTCGGAGCTTCCACGTTCCCCACGCCTGAGGGCTAACATCTACACTTCAGCACCCAAACGATAGGACCGAATTGGCGATTTTAGTCTGTCACTCTAAAATCTCCAATTATACGCCCGATAATTTTATTTCTCTATTTATTTGCATCCAACTTCCAAGGGCTTTGACCTCCCTGAATCTTGGATGTAATCTTCACTTTAGTTGTAAAACTAAACATATTTTAATAAATCAATTGGCCAGATTGAAAGTAAATTAAGATTGAAGTGAAAATATCATCACATATTCTTTAACATTTTCATGGCTCAACCAATTCAAATCACCATTTCACAAATCTCAAAACAAAGAGAAAGATAGAGAAAACTACTCAGATCTCATGGGGAAAACACAACAAAACTCGGAACTCATATATAAAATTAAAGACATACAAACTACAACAATAAATAAACTTATCTCTAATTTCTCCCCAAGCAAACTACTCGAAGTTCCTCTGAATCTCTTCCTTTCTTTAAAGCACACAGAATTCCTCTTTGAAGCGGCAAGGAGGAAGAAATCTCTTACTTTCCCTTCACTCTTACAATCTCTCAAAAAATTCCTCATAATTTAGACTCTCTACACTCTTCCACACTTCAATTTTGAGCCTTCCTTTCTCTATTTTCGGCCAAAGTCTTCTCTTTAAAGATGTGGATGAGTTTTCCCAAGAGTTGCTTAAGTACCCCTCCAAAATTTGGTCTTATCCATTACACAAGTACACATAACCGTCGATCTTGTCATCGGCGGCCTCGATGGTGTCGATGGGCCTTCTAAGTGAATTAATTTTAGAGTCTTGTAAAAAGTCCGTCGTCGGCACCGTTGGGCTCGCCGTCAGCGCCCTAGTTCAATTCTTCTCATTTTGGTCTTTTTTGCTCCAAATTTGCTCTTTTTTGCATATTTTTTGCTCCAATGACCCTAATTCATCATTCATGCAACAAAACAACAAAAATACCTTTCTTTAAAGTGCAGTATCATCAAAAATAATATAAAATAGGTATGAAAATCTCAACATATTTTCCTTTGGTCAAAATCCCCCTTTGGTCATTAGGTTTCCTGTGGTCAGTGGAACTTAGAAAAAATAATGTGATGGTTTGAATAATTTTGTATCTTTCTCTTATTTAATAAATATTTTTTACTTTGTATTAATTTATTTAAATTAGATATAAATTAAAATTTGACAAAATCAATTCCACATTGTTCATAAAAATCATTTCAACTCACTATAAATATATCAAATTTTTTTAAATTGGTTTGGTCATTAAAGTGGATTTTGCAAGTAAAAATAGTATTTTTGCACAAAATAAATTATATTAAATCAAATAAGCTTAGAAAAATTATGAAAAATAGTTTTCTAAGTTCCTTGAGATCAGGAGCATTTAATAAAAAAAAATCCATTTTTGTGAAAATCTTTTATTTTTAAAGTATATTTTGCATTAAAAATAATTAAAATAATTAAGATTTTCAAAAATACAAAAAAATAGTCCAAAATGTTTGTAATTGTGATCACTTGGGACCCCTGATCACTTGGGACACCTTAATATATTTTTTTCTTGATTTTTCTAAATTAAAAATAAACTTCTAACGGTCTAAAATATTTTTCCCTTATTGTTTCATTAAAAAAGTTATAATAAATTAAATATAAATCATAAAAATATAAAATTTATTCCTCTGAGTTTCTTCAACTTATGAGGGTTTAATAAAAATTTAAGAGTGATTTTTGAAGATTAAAACATATTTTTGTATATAAATAATCATTAAAAAGGGCCTTTAAATAATTATAATAATTATAATATTATTTAAAAAATCAGAAAATTTTGTCTAAGTATTCTTTTGACCTAGGCAAACCTCCAATAATTTTCCTATAAATTAAAAGTTCATTTGATTAATTCAATAAGTTAACATTGAAAAATCATATTTTTGGGTTAAAATAATTATTTTAAATTAAATCAAATTTTGAAAAATCATACTTTCCTCCCTGATATTTTTAATTAATCCATGGATGGGATACTCAAACATTTTCAAGGCCATTTGAATTTTGCTTGAAGATTTATAAGGTTAGGAGCCCCAAAGGTAGGATAGTGATTTTAGACTTTGGTGTCTTAATCAAAATTTAGGATTAATCATTGGGGATAGGTAATTTTGATCCTAAAGAATATGTTTGGATAATTGAAATACAATGGGTTAAAGGTAGAAACTCACTAACCACCTTTTCACAGTATTAACAAAATTATAATTTCCCTAATCTTCATGACTTGGAAGTCAATTAAGATTAAATGATTCTTATGTGATCAGCTTAAGCTAGGAAGATGATTATTTACTTATCCAAGGCCTAAAAGTGAGGATGACGTGATCTTTCAATAAGAATATATGTCACTTAAACCAAAATTCTAGCCACCATCATTTTTCTTCATTATGATTGTTAAGGGCTTAGTAGTGGCATAGGCTCGATGCCAAAATTCAATTGATTGGATCTAGAAGATAATATGATTGTGGATTAACACCTCTTTAGACACTCTAAGCCAATTTATGATGAGCACCAAATCTTTAATGACTTAAGCTTGCCTTAGAGGCATTCATCCATATAATCTTCAAAGTAAAGTATCAAATTGATTAAGTATCCTATCCATGGGATAATTGAATTGTCAAGCTTCACTAGGCAATGGGGTGATCATACTCTAACTATGGATGATTAATAGAATAATATGATAAGTTTTAAATGAACTCGAAATGTTCCAAGAGATCCTCAAAGTAGTTCAAGATCATTCCCCCGAACACTTTGGAAACTTTTGGATATTTTGAAGGGAAAATTGAACTTGTCATATTTTGTTCTAAAATTATCTACTAAGATCTTTTGAGATTTGATAAAGTCATAACATAGGGGTTTGGTAGCTATACCTTCATTTACTTTTCCAATTTAAATTCCCTGCAAAATTATATACATGTCTTGCAAGTACTAACCTTTCAGGTGGAGGAACGAGAAAAATTGACAGGTATGCTTTTATGACAGGTATGCTTTTAATGCTTTTAAATTATTGCATTTACCTTTCTGTACTTCTTACTTCAAACATGCATGTTAAACAATGATGTCACTCTACATGAAAACCAAAACTATTAGGATAACCACAAAACCAAAATAAAAATTTAAAAAATCAAACAAGATAAAATTCACCGCCACAACATTCAAGTTATAAGACAACTCAAAATTTAATCACAACATCACAAAACAAAAAAATTACAACTAAATTAAGATGTTGCTATCGGATGATTGGGAATCCCTTGGAGGAGGGAACCTACGGGTGCTCACCAGACTTCGGTTGCTAACAAGACTTCCCATGGGTATGGAACTCGTATGGAACTCATTAAGTTGAGTTTAGTAAATTCATTTGAACTAAGAGAATCTGAAAGAAAATAGTGGTGCGGGAATGAGGGAACCATACGATCCTAAGAGGTATCGCTTTAATCAATTTTAACATCCCCCATAAAATTTAAATAACCATAACCATGGAAAACATTTTATTTGAAATCATGACTCGACATATTAGAAAACTTAAACTCACTATGATGAGGAGCTTGGAGCCAGCATTGAGGCAACATGACCATTATCAACAACAAAACATATCTACATCAGCTAAAATATCCTTTCTTTAGAATGAAAAAACCAAGCTATAAGACTTCAATGTTTTCTGCCTAGTGCAACATAAATTCTCAACCTTATCTTTAGGCTTTTGTATAGCTCTGCTACACAATATAAGCCCTAACTCATTTTAAAACTCCAAGGTTGTCATTGTCATGACCTAAATCCTTACATCTTCCAGGCTATTCGTGTGATCGTTTCATATGAATGTAAGCCCTAATTAATAAAATTGACAGAATGAAACATTTAAGTATTTCTCCTCTAAATTAAAGCCAAACTATAGGGAAGTTTGGGAAGTCACTGAGGTTCTCCTTCGGATCTATGACATCCCCGAGTCTCTCTTTCTTTGGATTACATAAAATGTACCAAATTTGAGTCATTCCCCTTTCACACCTCTTTATCCGATCTTGTTGAAAAACCTTATTCCTTTGACTTTCTTGAAGATAATATCCACTGATTTCTATCGAGAGTTTTCTTAGGTGATTTCGGTTATCTAAGATGTAATTAACTATAAGGGCTTGCCATCATAGGAAACTTTTCCAAACCCAGCTTAATATAAATCATATTTAATTTTTCATATTAAATAGGAGAACTTATTGTCTTATAAATAAAATGGTATTCGCAGACCAAACGGATGTCATATGTTTCTTAGTTTATTTGATCGATCCTCCCCCTCAAGTTTTGTGTTTACCTTTCGGGATAAATACATGGCTTCAGGTGTAGTGATCTTTCATTTAAACTTTGAAAGATGTGGGATCAGTTTGATTTAATATTTTTCTAAATATATATACATGTAAATTAAATGTCTTTCAGAAGTAGAACACGGGATTCCAATTCCGGCGGCCGATAGCTTCCAACGGGCAACTCCTTAACTAAAATTGTGTCAACAGCCACATGAGATTGATTATTTCTATTCAGAATTGATTCCATCTAACGAAGAGTTAGATCAGATCGTGGCATATTTGACTGATGGCCATGGAGCCTAAAAGGTTTGAAATGATCAAAAGGTAAGTTTCTTTTTCTTCCAAGCTTAATGCAACTCAAAGGCGTGACATTATATTATTTCTTTTTGCCTCCTTCCTTCAAATCATTTAAGTGAAGTGACTAGAGAAAAAGCTATTTTAAATTACTGCACTTAAGAAAGAAAACGTGTAGATGTGGGCACTCTTATTTATGATGTATTAATTCTTCTGTGAGAGCTAGAACGACTTCAGGTGTAGAATTTCTGTGTTTAATATTTACGCTTTGCAAAGACTCTAAAGTTAAGTTTGAACATTGCGAAGAGCAGTTGAAGCCACTTAATCCAATAGGGAAGGCTAATGTTGATATATATAGACGACCTAGAGATGGAATTCAAGGAGCACCTTCTACTTCCACTTCTAGACCATCAACTTCTAAACCTTTACTTCTACTGCTTCTAAGCCTCCATCTGGAATTGGGAATGTGTTGAGTAAAAGATATTTGGGACACAAGAATGATATGTTCTTGATGCAATGTTGTATGTAGGAGATGGAAAATAAGTTTGATCTTATGGCAATTTTTGTTAGAAGGAAGAGTGAGTATGATTTTGATTATGATGAGACAATGGTGAAATTAATGAAGAAAGACTATATAGTTGAATTTCCTACTATCCCTGGGTTTACACCTTTTGAGAGTCACAAAGCTATGGATGAAGATATTCCCTTTGATTCTGATGATGATGAGGAGGAGGAGGAAGATTGGATTTGTTTCTTATTCTATATCAGTTATGATTTTTAGATCTATCTTATGTCGGATTGTTTATGCATATTTTGTTGCTCTCTACTTTTATTTTCACTACTATTTTTGTTACTTTTTTGCTTAAAAAAGGATATGTGTTAGATAGTTCTTTTAGCAAGCAAATTTTTATAATATATCTAATTTAAATTACCCACTACTTAGCATGTTTTTTCTTACTGTACCTGTACCATTCTCCTGCTTAGAGTTTTAATTTTTTCTCTTTCTTCATGCTTATTATAAACTTAACTGTCTAATGTCTAAACTAATTTAAAATTTAATTTTGGGGGAACGGAGAAAATTTTTAAAACTAAACCTTATTTATCCTAAGTAAATACATTTTAAAAATTATTTTAATATAACCTGTAGTATGTTAAGATAGCTTAAGAAATCTATATTTTTTTGGATTTTATAAATAATTTAGTAAACTTAAGTAAAAAATTCTAATAATAAGATTAAATCTGGATTTGAGATATTTAGTACAAGAGTATAAAATTTTATTTTTCCTATTTAAAATTAAAAAAATTGTATTTTTGGGAATGTTTAAAATCTTGATTTTTTATTTGAAAAGAAAGAATTGAGGCTTTATGAAAAATCTTTTTCAAGTAAAATACGCATTTATCAAGTAAGGACATGTGAAAGGGTTTTAACATTAAGAAGATGATGGTGGAGTTCAAAATCATTAAAGACTATCCAGATATAGTAATTCTCACATGACATAAAAAAACAAAAAGAAAATAATTGTGAGGAGAAGTTTGAGGAGAAGCCTAATAAAAAATTGTTTTCACTTAAATTATCTTAAGGAAAAGGACTCAATTACATTTTTAAACTTATTTATGAAGTATTAACATCCTTAATAGTAAAGTTCTCAAGATATTCTTTTCATAATTTTTTTCTAAGTATCCTTAATATAACAAATTATAATTATTCTTGAAATAAATAGGAAATTAGAATTCATAAACTTAATTACTAAAATTTTTTACATTCTAGTTTTAACTTATGTTATTAATTTTTTTTCTAAAAGTTTTACTATTGCATTTATAAATAAAAAACTATAGAAATCTTCAGGTAAAACTCACTTTCATAAGTTATATGATATATATAGAAAGGTTACTTCAAGACAAGTAACATTTAAGTTTGGGAGAAATGATCTACCTTAAAATTATCTATTTTTATGCATATTTTATGTTTAATTTTTTAGGATATTATGCTTTAAAGAAATGTATTTTTATGTTTTTAGTTGCAGGTATAAGAAAAAGAGTTTAAGAGTAAAATAAAGCAAAAATACCAAAAAAAGGAGCAAAAATGGGCTAAATAGAAGAAAAATACCAAACTAACTAAACTAGCGCATAAGCGTCAGATGTAGAACTCTTCTGGTGCCTAGGCACGGCGGTTGGGCACCAAGGCACCACGGTTATTTTCTAGAAGATTCATTGAATGAGGCTGAATTTTGAAGAGATGTCTGAAGCAACCCTTGGTCATTTTTGAAGCTCTATAAATATGGATTAATTTCAAAGGGATAGGGGGGTCAGATATAGAGAGTCACATAGTGTGTAAGTGTGTTAAGTATGTAAGAAGTTTTCTTTGTTAGTATTTGTTATTTTTGAAGTTTGTGAGTTTTGTAAGTGTTTTTGGAGTCAGGGAAGTTAGACAACTTCAAAGAATTTCTTGGGGGAACATTCCAGATAAGTATTTATATCTTTATCTTTAAGTTTTGTACTTTGAATTGGAGTTTTATAAATATGTTGTGTTTTGTTATCCCCATGCTTCGTGAGTAGTCTTCTTTTCTTTCTCCTTGGTCTAGAGATTTGGTCTAGAGATTGGAATTAAGGGTCACTCATAGGTCCTATAAAGAGAGCATAGTGTGTAATATAGGTGTGAGAAACTAGAACCTACCCAGCACTACTATACATGTCGACACCAACTTTAGATTAGTCAATGTTCTTTGCACGATTCGAAAGAAAGTAGAGAAACAAGTACACTCCTATTTATAACAATACCACATTTAAGTTTCTAAACAAATTTTTAAATCCTTCACTCATTATGAATTATTGGCAAGGAGAAAGTCTCTTTATATATATTGTTTAAGTCATTGCATTTATTTTTATTTGCATATTATAGTGTTTAGTAAACTTAATTTTAATCTTTAGATAGTTGTTGCAATTTTAAGTAAGGTTTTCTTAAAGTTAAAATTCTTGTATGTCATTTTATTGTTTACCTATTTTTGGCTTCCTCGTGAGATCGATACTGTGGTTTTTAAGAAAAGCTCTATATTACTTGAAATGATACATATACTTGCATAATACCCCTAGTGTTAAAAATATTTCTTTAATCATTTTACATTTGTTCTCACTAGCCGCTAAATATAATTTGGGTCAAGTTTTTAGCACATGAAGGAGCATAATTGTGGGTTGGGTCATTAGGTCACCTTTTGTGTCTTTAGTATCAATTGACCCATTTTTACTCCATTGTTTCTCCCTTTCCTCTTAAACTTCATTTTTTTCACCTAAAATCAAAAACATACAAAATATATTTCATTAAAGCGCAGTATTATTAAAAATAAACATGAAAAACACAGATAAAAACTGATATTTTTAGCTGTGTCAGATACTTATGCTAAATCACTAGTTTGGGGATGATATGCTATAGCAATTCAATGTTTAATTTCCTATTTTTTGGTCAATGTTTCAATTCTTAAGTTCTTAAAATGACTTCTCCCATCTGTAATGATCATTCTTGGTATTCCAAATATGGTAATAATATTTTTCCTTAAAGTTTTACAATGCTTCAAGCAACACATCAAGGTTAAGCAACATCTTAAATCAACTTTGAAACATAATCCACAACAGTTAAAATATATATTTTTTTGAAAGATAGTAAAAATCATCCCATAAAGTCCAAACTCCGTATATAAAAAATTTCAAATTCCAAAGTAAAGTTTAGGGGAATTTCATTTCTCTTAAAAATATTATCTACTCTCTAACATTGATCATATATTTTTATATAAGCATTAACATCCTTAAATATAGTAGGCCAATAAAATTTAGATTATAGAATTTTAAATGTAACTTTATCTATTCCAAAATGTCTTTCAAAATCAGATTCATGACATTTTTGAATAATTTCCTTGGTTTCTTCAATTGGTACACATCTTCGGATAACTTGATCGTTACATTTTTTATATAAATAAGGGTCATTCCAGAAGTAAAATCTTGCATCGTGAATGAATTTTTTCTTTTGATGGCTTGCAAGTATGTAGGGCAAAATGTTATTAAATATATAGTTAACTATATCAACATACCACGAAACATGTCATTCAGTAATTGCAGAGACTTGTTCACAGGAAAATTTTCACTTATTTCAATATCATTATCACCCTAATTTTTCTATTCCAACCTCAATAAATGATCAGCAATTTTAATATCAGTACCCTTCATATCCTCAACTTCAAAATTAAACTCTTGTATCAGAAGGACCCATCTGATTAACCTTGGTTTTGCATCCTTCTTCAACATTAAATACTTTATAACAGGATGATCTGTATGCACAATATATTTAGCCCAATAAGATAAGATCAAAATTTATCAAATGCATATACTATTTTCAAAAACTCTTTCTTCATAGTAGTATAATTAATTTGAGCTTCATTAAGAGTTTTACTAGCATAATATGTAACTTTAAAAATCTTATCATATTTTTGCCTTAATACTGCCTCAATTGTATAATCACTCGCATCACACATTAATTAAAATGATTTTCCCCAATCAGGCGAAACAATAATAGGTGCATAGATTAATTTCTCCTTTAATAAATTCAAGGCATTTAGGCATTCATTATTAAAAACAAAGATAATTTTTTTTCCAAAAGATGGTATAGAGGCTTAGCACTTTTAAAAAAGTTTTTAATATAACGCATGTTCAAACCAGCATGTCCTAGAAAACTTCTAACTCCTTTCACCGTACTAGAAGGGGGTAGTTTAGTAATAACTTGAATTTTAGATGGATCTGCTTTCATGTTATTTTTCAGAAATTTTATATCTTAAAATAATTTTTCCTGTGATCATAAATTGATATTTTCCCAGGAACTAAATATGTTTCTTCATAACATTTTAGAAATCTTGTTAAATAATCTAGGCATGAATCAAAGGCGGTTCCACAAACTGAGAAGTCATCCATGAAAATTTCTATTCCTTTCTCAATTAGATTGCAAAAAATGGACATCATGCACCTTTAAAAAGTTACAGGTGCATTACATAAATTAAATGACATCCTTCTAAAAGAAAAAGTTTCATAAGGACTTGTAAATTTTGTTTTCTTGTGATCATCAAGAGTTATGGGTACTTGGTGGTATCGAGAATATCCATCAAAAAAGTATAAATATTGGTGCTCGGCTAGTCTATCCAACATCTGATTTTAAAAAGGTAGAGGAAAGTGAACTTTCCTAGTGGGAAGATTTAATTTTCTATAATCAACACAGATTCATCATCTGGTGACTTTTCTTGTTAGAATTAATTCATTCCTTTCATTAAGAGTTAGAGTCACTCCTACTTTCTTAAGAACACAGTGAATTGGACTGAATTCAGCATCCAACCACTTTAAAATTTTATCTTTAATGATATATTTTATTATAGGGTTCAATCTCCTCTGAGGATCAACCCTGAGCTTGTGATTATCTTCCATCAGAATTCTATGCATGCAGATTAAAGGGTTGATACCTTTAATATCGGTTAATGTCCATTTAAATGCTTGCTTCTAATTTCTCAATGTGTTCATTAATTTCTCTTCATGAGCTTCAATTAATTTTGAGGATATTATAGCACGTAATGTTGATGAGTCCCCTAGAAAAACATACTTTAAATGCATAGGGAGAACCTTCATTTCAATTTTAGAAGGTTTTTAAATACACAGAATGAGAGTTTTACAATTCACAGTAGCGTCTAGAATTTCAAAATTTTACTGAACATAATTTGAATCCTTATTTTTTATCTTATTTGATTGATCTTGAAAATTAGTCTCATCTTCATATTCAAGTTCTTTTTAATTTATTTTTACTTCACAGCTTTCTTGAAAATATTCACCATTTAACTAATCAAGAGTCTTCATTTTGTAACATTCATCATCTTTTTCTTTTACTGGATATTTCATTAACTTTAAGACATTAATACTAATTTCCTGTTCATTAACTCTCATTGTTAACTCTCCTTTTTGAACATCTATCATAGCTTGTCCAATAATAAAGAAAGGTCTCCCTAAAATTTATGGTATTTCTTTATCTTACTCCATATCTAAAATAATAAAATCCACAGGAAAGATAAATTTATCAACCTTCACTAATACATCTTCTATTACCCCTTTCGGATAAGTAATCGACTAGCTAACTACAAGGATACAATAGTGGGAGAAATCTCTCCTAAGCGTAACCATCTAAATATGGATAATGACATGAGGTTAATGCTAGCTCCTAAATCATATAAAAATTTTATGAATAATCTTTCTTCTATCGTGCATGGAATTAAATCTACCAGGATCTTTAAGTTTTGAAGAAGATTTTTCTGAATTATTACACTACATTTTTCACATAGTGAAACCATCTCATAATCCCCTAACTTCCTCTTCTTAGTTAAGATTTATTTCATAAATTTCATATAACTAGCATTTTCTCTAGTGCTTCAGCAAAATGAATGTTGATTGTTAACTTCTTGAATATCTACAAAAACTTAGCAAGTTGTTGATGAAGCTTCTGCTGTCCAAGTCTCTAGGGAAGTGGCGGTGGTGGTCTTTGTAAATTAATTTGAATTGGAGAGGTAGGTTTTTTTATCTCTTTAGGAATATTCGTTTCATGTTTTTCAGTTTTATTATCTGCCCTCTCAACTTCAATCTCTTTTTACACTTTATTCTTAAACACTTTACCACTTCTCAACTTGACAGCTTTAACTTCTTAATTATTTTTTTCTTTAGGATTAACTATAGTGTTACTAGGAAGAGCTCTCTGAAGTCTATTACTAAGTGAGTTAGCCACTTGTCCCAGTTGATTCTCAATATTTATTATTGCAATAATGAGACTCCGTAATTGATTCCTCATCTATAACTCCACTTTTTTTTATAGACAACTTCTTTTTCTTAATTTGTTAGTTATTGGTAAAGCTAAGAGAATAAGAAGGTCTATAGTTAGTATTACCTTGATTGTTCCAGTTTCCCAATGAGTTCACTTGATTGTTCCCCCACAGTTCATTTCCATCACCAGAATTATTATTCCAGTTAAAGCTAGGGTGGTTTTTTTTCAACCTGGCTTATAATAGTTAGAGTATGGGTTATTAGGTCAAATGTTAGTTGTGTTTAAGGATTCAAAAGATGGTTGAGAATCAATCAATTATTATGATGAATTTCCTTCAATCACATGAGGTGTTGGAGAAATGATCATTCAAAATTGATTTAACCTCCTAGATATCGCAACAACTTGAGATGCCAAAATTGAAATTGAGTCATTATCATTAACACTAGCTACTTTCTTATGATTTACCCTTTCAGAGGGCTATTAAAAATTATTAGTAGCTATCTCTTCTATTAATTCATAAGCTTCATTAAATGGTTTTGACATTAATGAACCTATAGCAGCAACAACAATAACAAATTTAAAGAATCCTAATAAACCATTACAACTTATTTAAATAATAAACCAATATGGCAAAGCATGATGCGAAAACTTCTTAAAGAGTTTCTTAAATCGTTCCCAAGCTTCGTATATTGACTCACCTTCATACAAAGTAAAAGAGGTAATCTCTGTGCTAACTCTCCCCAAGCTCTAATAGATCCAGGTGCTAATGAGTTTAACAACATCTTAGCTTTATCTTTTAAGGAAAAAGAAAAAATTCTAAGCCTAACAATGTTATTTGATATGTCATTGTATTTAAATGAAACACATAGTTCTAGAAAGCTTGCAGGGTGTAAGTTTCGATCCTTAGATGGTGTTCTCCCAAACTGATTGTTTTGTACAATTTAGATTATAGTAGGTTTAAGTTCAAATAAGTTAGTCATTACAACAGGGTTTTGTATACTTAAATGAATTTAATCTATTATAGAGTTTGCATAGTTCCTTAAAGGTCTTTCTAAATGATGATATTCATTTTCAATTATTTTATTATTAATATCATTTTGTGATGTGCTCATCATTTCTTGAGAATTTGGAAGTTCTTCTTGTTTTTAAATTTTTCTTATGGTTTGTTGGAACTCAAAATTATAAGGCACTAGACCTTCAGATCCTGAACTATGCATACCAAAGGTAAAAATTCATAAAATAAAAATACTCCAAATATAAAAAATAACTTCAGGTTTTTATGTTTTTTTTATTTATTTATATTTTTAAATTTTTAAAATATAAACAAATACTGATATAGAAGAATTAAAATACAGTTTTCTTAAAAAAAAATTTAGAGTTAAAGTAAAAAAACATTCATTATTTTCTAGCCTACAACTCCATAAACTTGATATGAAAACCCATAATTATGCAGTTATTTAGTTTCCAATTGATAGCAAAATACTTGACCCAATTTATATTTAGTAACTAGTGTGTTGTTAACCTCACTTTTGGTTGAGGTTTAGTTTTTCCTCTTTAGTAGCCTAAGGTCTAGCCATAAAATTTTCCTGTTGACTACTCCTAGAAAACTAGAAAAGGAACCCTCACCATTAGAAATTCTAAACTCTTCTTTACTCAACTTGAAGTTTTATATACTGGTCCTAACCTCTAGCACTTAGTAGGTGGGGCCACTATAAAGGAGCTCAAGAGAGTTCCCATAGGACTGCTTGACCTTAGGGTTAACACTAGAAGTTGGTCTGGAGCTGGTTCACTCACTTGCACCAACTTGCACTCACTGTTACTCACTTTCACCCCATTCACTTACAATCTTAAACCCAAACTTGTTGACTTTGATCCCTTCATCCTTTGGGACACTCATGTAGATGGTCTTCTAGACCCACTAGCCCTAGGTTAGTGTGTAGATAAGACCAGTACATAGAGGACCGAAATGGAAATTCCATTCATCCATAGCTCAAATAGGGTGCTTGGCACCATGACCGCAACTTTATATATGCTTAAAAATATAAGTAATTAATATTGTTGCTAAGAGATTTAATTCCTCAGCAACTGTACCAAAACTTAATAACAGTTATAAGTTTGATAAAGGTGTATGTATAAAATATTCAATAATTGTAAAGTCACACTTATCAACGCAAGTATACATATCGTTCAAGTAATATAGGGCTTTAATGGAGTCCTAGATATCAATCCTAGACGGAGTAATATTAGAACTACGAACTAATACTTTAGAAAAGTGATACTTTAATCACAACAATAGAATTCAATTTGTTTATCTGACACTAATAGGCAATTGAAATAAATATGCAATTTAATAACTATTAAATAACTAAATACACTAATGAGGTTTTTAATGTGATATTCAATATATAAGAAAGCATCCTTCTCCTTGTCAAGAAATTATAGTGAATGGATAAAGTGAATTAGTTCAAGTTATATTATGTCAAATAGGAGCATACATATCCTTTACCCTTTAGTCCAGGCATAAAGAACATTGACTAATCCTACGCTTGTTTACTGATACGCTTGTTTAGTAAATCTGTGGCTAAGATGGGAGGATACCGGCTCTCACTTCGGAGCTCCCACGTCCCCACATCTGGGGGCTAACATCTACACTTCAGCACCCAAACGATACGACCGAATTGGGGATTTTAGTCTGTCACTCTAAAATCTCCAATTCTACGCCCGATAATTTTATTTCCCTATTTATTTTCACCAAACTTCCAAGGGCTTTGAACTCCCTGAATCTTGGATGTAATCTTCACTTTAGTTGGAAAACTCAACATATTTTAACAAATTAATTTGCCAGATTGAAAGTAAATTAAGATCAAAGTGAAAA
>NW_018219980.1:30612-31093 GCF_001263595.1 Phalaenopsis equestris
TTTTAATTCAGAAATACTATAAGTTTGATTTAAATAAATATCATAGTGAGATTTTCATAAAACATTCAAGTAATTAAATTAACTCTGTAGCTACCAGATTATCTAGTCATCAAGTTTAAGAGTTCTAGTCTTCTATTCATTTTAAGAATGACTATATGTTGCAAAATTAAGTCACTTAGAATATTTAAATGATAGGAACTTCATGAGAACCCTACTAGTAAGAGATCTATTCCATAAATATAAGTTCAGGAATGTATTTAGGTTTTCTCTTTAGGTAGGTACAATGAAACTAATTTTTTATTAGGCATATCCTCAAGCTTCTCCTCACTTTCATTTTTTTTTTCTTTCTTTCTTTTTTCTCTTTTTTCATTGGGATTGTTTTCAATCCTTTCTTTTTTTTTCTTTTTCAAGTGAGGATTATTATATCTGGATAGACTTTAATGATTTTGAACATCACCTTTCTTTTCCTAAATTTGAAACT
>NW_018219980.1:31174-31896 GCF_001263595.1 Phalaenopsis equestris
AATTCACTACATAAAATTATATAAATAATTTTTGAAAATATTGAAATAGAGGACTATCTAATAGTAATCTTTTTATTCCCTTCCCCAAACTTAAATTTTTAAATACGAAATAATACAAGAGGAAAGAAAAACTCTAAATATAAATCATACCTCAGTATTTTAGGCATTTTCATCATTCTGAAATTTTTGCAAGCCTTCTCAAAATTTCTACTTCACCTGGTCTATAATATTAGGAACTTTCTACCCATATAAATCAAAATATAAATTATTGGGTAATGAAATTTTGAAATAAGTATAAAACAAAAACATTAAACAAGCACAACATTTCCTAACACAATTACAATACTAAATAAAATAATTACAATTAAAATGCAAAAAATAAAAAATCACATTACAATACAATCCACAAAATACTACTCAGCATTTATTATACTACATATGCAAATTTAACTATAACACTAACTTTATAACAAAAATTAAAAATCATCCAAGTACAACATAATAATAAAAATGAAAGTCCAAATACACATAAACATCCATTTCTATTACAAAAGATTGCAGAAATAAAAGTACAAGTACATCAATTACATTCAAATATCAAAATCCCACACTATGTCTTCATCTCCTTGATCAGCAGGTGGATCGGGCTGATACTGAGTATATCAGGGGCACTCCGGGAAAGTAACATCAGGCTCACCTCTGTAGTGTCGGGCCTGAGCTTC
>NW_018219980.1:31952-34673 GCF_001263595.1 Phalaenopsis equestris
AACTCATTCATCAAATCAGTCAAAGTAGGGGAACTAGAAGGTGGAAGGTCATAACTTGTTGAGGGGACATCTCTACTAGTAGAAGGTTCTTGACTCCTACTTCCAATTCTCCATTTCTCATGGGATTCATAAGTTTTCAAATTTGCTTTACTAATGGGTTTCATAGGCTAAACCCATTCTTCATCTCCAGCTTCCACTCCAAAAAAGCTGGCAAAGTGCATAAATAAGGTCAAGGTGTCCTAGACCTCCACTTATCTCACTCCTTGTCGTAGTCAATATATTCTTAAAAATAATTTTCCCCATATTTATAGTTCTATTATTTTTAATACAGAAATTCAGAATAGCTCTATCTCTAGTTACCTCACTATGGTGATAAGTCGGTAACAGAGTAGAGGAAATAAAATAGTGTCACGCCTTAGAGGTGGCATTTAGCATGGAAGCAGAAAAAGTGAGAAAGTTGATCACATCATTCAGGGGGCCTTCCATCGTACTAAAGGATTCATAATGGTAGCTATAAGAGGTTGGAAATTCGTAAAAGGTGTTGATGTGGGCGGCATTTAATTCAACAGGAAATCCCCGCACTCAAACAATTCCATCTTTAGAATTGATTACATTGGCATATAATTCTTGCACAACTTTCACATCAGCTTTATTGGTGGTGTAATAAAAGTTTTCCCACCTCAGCTCCACAATAACTCAGCTCAACAATAACTCGTTCAATTTCTCCTCCTGGACTCTCAAAAACTCAATCTTGTATACACTTCTTTCCTTTAAATATTGAAGTAAATCTTGATTGAGCCATAGCATTGACGAAGAGCATTGACGAACGAAGAGAGAGTCGTTGAACTCAATTCATCTCTTTTGACATGGAGCCATTTCAATCTAATCAACTTATAGAAAAATTCCAAAATATACTTCAGATATGTAAATAATGGCTTTCAAAAGTAATTATAAGAGTTTTAACACTAAGTTCCATGAATTTCTTCTCAATATTTTCTTCACATTCTCAAATTTTTTGGATCTCCTCAATGTGGAAGAAATCCATGGTGAAAATCAAATATTTTTAACTTGGAGTGAAGCTCTTACCTAGAGATGATCAAATCCGATGGCGGTTGAGTAGTCAAAATCATGGTTAAAGATGTTTTTTCACGAGCTCGCTGTCGGCAGGGTCGATGGCGCCATCGGCGCGCTTTATTGAATTTTTAAAAATAACCCTCAGGAAAAATATGTCGTCGGCGGCGTCGAGGGCGCCGTCGACGAGCTCTATTTATTTTGGTTCAATTCCTGAATTTTTTCGATTTTGATCAATTTCAAGCCTCAAAGACATCCATTCAATCATTATAGACATAATTTTAAGTGACTAAATGATGTACTTATCACAAATATACTTTCACAACACAAAACATCACATTTATATATAAATTTTAAGGGGTACAACATATGTTACATAGCACACCTAAGTTTGGTCTTTTCTAAGCCTCAACACATTAATTCAGCGTTGCAATCCAAGTCACAACACTCAAAATGCTGAAAACAAACATCTTATGCTTAGTCTCAACTATACAGAGATCTAAAAGCATAATTCTAAAGCAAAGCAAATACAGAGTTCAAATCAAATTACATAGATAGACAGACAGGTAGTAATATAAATCTACTATTCATCAGATTCAGTACTAGATTCTCCTCTGAAAATCACCGATTGATTGCACATGAACGAAGAGGTTGTAGAAGGGTCGGTATGGAAATTCTTCAGTGGAATCATCTTTTATTAATTTCATCCTCCTCATCAGTCGTATCAAACTATCTTCTAAATGTCCAGAGTGATCAAAATGTTCTCTCATCCTCCAGTCTAGATGATTGAAGAAATTGGAGATAATATTAATTGCATTCATGACATTTTGTACCTCCTTCTCCAATTTCTTGATTTTGTGCAGGATCACCAGAGTTTTATCAGGAATTAAGGGTTGAACTGGCAGTGAGTTCTGAGATGATTGATTTACTATAATGGCTATGTCATTTTCATCTTCAAAAGTTGGGAATCTCTCAGTTGGGTCCAAAGGCTTCCAAGGTAGAAGTACCTTTTCCCAATTTTTGTAGGACTCTTGGAACTGACTGCAAAGTGAGAAAATTATGGAGGGGTGTCCAAGCCCATAAGTTGATCCATGAACAATCAGGCCCAAAACTGACTTTCATTGTTGGTAACAGTTTCGCAGAAATAAAAAAGTGTCAGTGTTTTGAAACGGGATTTAGGAGTGTTGCATAAAAACTAACATACCCATTTTCTCTCATTTCCCAGTCTTCAGTTTCGTCCGTTAAATATTGGTAAATTTCATTCATCAAGTCTCTTGTCAGAAAGAAGTTGGAATAGTGGCAGACAGGAATGTTCTCGATCATGTATAATTCATTGATTCATGCTGGAGTGAAAATGATCCATCTACCTAGCACATAAACAACTCTCTAGTTGATTCCATGCAAATTTGCATAAAACTCCTTTACCACAGGAACAACCACAGCAGCGGTAGTATAGCACAGCACCTTCCATCTTCGCTGCACTATCATCTCTTCAATTACCGTAGAGGGATTATTCAATCCTCGATTTACGAATCCTTGTTCCTTGATCAATCTTTTCTTCGTCAGTAACTTGTTGAAGATTCGCTGCGCTTCCGCACTAATAAACTTTCACCGATTGAACACTCGCATTCTGGGATTATCAGGGGAATT
>NW_018219980.1:34736-35762 GCF_001263595.1 Phalaenopsis equestris
CTTTAGGAATCGAATGTGGGAGTTTAAAAGGCTAACTCCCGCCCAAAAACCATCAAAAATCACCATTCAAACTCCAGAAACCGCCATCTCGCCGGTCTCACCGTCAGCGGCAACGAGGGCGCACTCCAGAAACCACAGCGGCATCGAGGGCGCCGTCGGCGAGCCTCTATATTTATTTTGCTTGGACTCTCGGGAAAAGGGAAAAACTCACCGTCGGCAGCGTCAAGGGCGCCATCATTGCCCAAGGAAAAAATTGCACAGTTTCGCTCTGGTCCGATTACGTTCCAATTTTTCTTTATGGATCCAATTTTTATGATGATTCAAGGGTAAATAAGAGTATTAGAGCTTAATACTACCACAAAATAATGATAATTTCAAATAAAAATTACTATAATCACAATAAAAGTAAAGATAACTATGGTTTGTCTCCCATAAAGCGTTTAGTTTAACGTCGTCAGCCCGACCTATTCAGGTGTTATTTAGGTTTACCTATTCAGGTGTTATTCAGGTTGACATATCATTAAAACCTCCTTAAAATTTGGTCTTTTACCCTCAAAATATGGTTTTAATCTGTGTCCATTTACTTTAAATCTATTTTCATTCTTCTGATCTTCAATCTCAATAGCTCCGTAAGTATAAACTTGAGTCACAGTAAACCGTCCTAACCAACGCGACTTCAATTTCCAGAGAATAACTTTAGGAAAGTGTTGTAAAGCAAAACTTCTTGTCCTGATTCAAAGTTCTTCTGGTTAATCTTCCGATTCAAGTTCAAAGTTCTTCTGGTTAATCTTCCAATCATGCCATAACTTTAGTTTTCCTTATAAATTATGTCGTTATCATAAGACTCATTTCTTAATTCTTCTAATTTATTTAATTGTAACAATCTCTTTTTACCAGCATCTTTCAAATTATAATTGAATTCTTTAATCACCCAATTTGCTTTATGTTCCAATTCTACTGGTAAGTGACAAGTCTTTCCAAAAATCAGTTTGTAAGGAGTCATTCCAATAGGAGTTTTATAAGCAG
>NW_018219980.1:36763-37321 GCF_001263595.1 Phalaenopsis equestris
ACAGCTCCAATAGCATAATCACTAGCATCACACATCAGTTCAAATGGTTTTCCTGAAACTATAATAGAGGTTATAATTAATTTTTCCTTTAATAACTTAAAGGCATTTAAACAACTTTCACTAAATTGAAATTTCTTGTCCTTTTCTAAAAGTTGGCATAGAGGTTTGGTAATTTTTGAAAAATCTTTAATAAAACACCTGTAAAATCCAACATGTCCAAGAGAACTCCTAACATCTCTTACATTAGTAGGAGGTGTTAGTTTAGATATAACTTGAATTTTTGCAGGGTCTGCTTCCATACCTTCTTCTGAAATTTTATGCTCTAATACAATTCCTCCTAGTGATCTTTTACTAGCGTAGTATATAACTTTAAAAATCATTTCATACCCTTGTCCAAGAACAGCTCCAATAGCATAATCACTAGCATCACACATCAGTTCAAATGGTTTCTCCCAGTTAGGTGAAACTATAATAGGGGTTGTGATTAATTTTTCCATTAATAACTCAAAGGCATTTAAACAGTTTTCAATAAATTCAAATTTCTTGTCCTTTTCTAAA
>NW_018219980.1:38178-41521 GCF_001263595.1 Phalaenopsis equestris
TCTTGCAAATCATTTAATTCTGAAGATATAATAACATGTAATGTAGATGAGTCTCCCAAAAATACATATTTCAAGTGGCTAGGTAATACTTTCAACTCAAGTTTAGGTGGTTTTATAATTGATGGAAATAGATTCTTATCAGCATTTTCTGTAATATCTAGCAACTCAAATCTTTCTTGAACATAATCTAATTCTTCATTTTCTAATTCATCCAAAATAATTTCATCACTTTCTTTAAATTGTTATTTCTCTTCAAAATGTTCTTTAAAATGTTCTTTCAATAGGTGTTCACTAATTTTCATGCGGAAACATTCATTATATCTTTCAACAGCAGGGTATTTCATAGATTTTGCAATGTTAAAAGTCACTTCTTGATTGTTAACTCTCATCATTAATTATCCTTTTGAACATCTATCATAGTTTTTCCAGTAGCTAAAAATTGTCTCTCTAAAATGATAGGTATTTCTTTATCTTCCTCCATATCTAAAACAATGAAATTCATGGGAAAGATAAATTTATCAACTTTTACTAACACATCTTCTATAACTCCCTTAGGATATGTAACTGAATGATCCACTAACTGAAGAAATATAGAAGTAGGTGAGACTTCTCCTAATCCTAATCGCATAAGATTAATGCTCGCTCCCAAATCACATAAAGCTCTTCCATAAAATTTTTCACTAATAGCACACAGTATAGTGAAACTACGTGGTTCTTTTAATTTTTCAGGAAGCTTTTTCTAAATAATTGCACTACACTCTTCGCTAAGTGCAACAGTTTTGTTATCTGTGAACTTTCTTTTCTTGTTCAGAGTATCTTTCATAAATGTATCTTTCATCAGAGTATCTTTCATAAATTTCACATAATTGTGCATCTGCTCTAAAGCTTCTACGAGAAGAATATTTACCGTTAACTTCTTAAGAATTTTTAAAAATTTCTAAAAACTTGGAAAATTGCTTATTCTGTTTGTGTTGCTTCAATCTTCGAGGAAACGGTGGTGGAGGTTTCTCCACAGTAATTTTTATTGGTGTAAATGGATATTCTAAAACTGGGTATTCATGATCCTTTTCTTTTTCAATATCCACTTTCTCTTCTTCAGTTTCCGTTCCTTTTTGCACTCTTGTTTCCAATTCTTTTCCACTTCATAATTGTATCGCTTTTATATGTTCTTTTCTTTGATCTTTTGGATTTGGTTCCACAGTGCTAGAAAAAGTTCCTAATGTTCGGTTACTAAGCGCAGTAACGATATGCCCTAATTGGTTTTCAATATTCTTAATAGCAGTTCCTTGATTTTGTAATTGATTTCCTTGAATTTTTAACTAATTTCCTTGATTCTGCAATTGTTGACCCATGTTTAATATTAGCTCTTCCATAGACAACTTCTTTTCCTTAATTTGAGTGCTACTGTTAAATCCTGGAGGATAAGAAGGTCTATAGTTAACATTTCCTTTGTTGGATGAATTTCCTAATGGGTTCACTAGGTTGTTTGGCCATTGTTGATTTGTAGAAGAATTGTTATTCCAATTAAAATTTGGATGATTCTTCCAACCTGGGTAATAATCGTTTGAATAAGGGTTGTTGGGTCTATTAATAGTGTTTAAAGTCTCATATGAAGGTTGAACATCCACAAATTGCCCAGATGAGTTCTCTTCTATCATAGGAGGTGTTGGAGAATAATTCATCCCTCAATGATCTAATTTCTTTGATATTGCAACAATCTGAGAAGCAAACATAGATATTGCATCAGAATCATGGATACTAGCTACTTTTTTAGGATTTACCATTTCAGAGGGCCATTGAAAATTATTGGTAGTCATCTCTTTTATTAATGAATAAGCCTTATCAAAAGGTTTTTACATTAACAAACCACCAGCCGCAGCATCTATAATTGATCTAAGTGATCCAACTAATCCATTATAAAAAATTTGAATTATCAACCAATCTGGTAATGAATGATGAGGGTATTTCCTAAGAAGAGCTTTAAATCTCTCCCAAGCTTCATATATTGACTCTCCACCAATCTGACAGAATGATGTTATGTCATTTCTAAGTTTAGCAGTTTTGGATGGAGGGAAATATTTGGATAGAAATTTCTGTGAATATTCTCCCCAAGTTCTAATAGATCCTCGTGTTAACAAATTTAACCACATCTTAGCCATATCCCTAAGTGAAAAAGGAAAAATTCTAAGTCTAACAACATCGTTTGAGACTCTGTCACATTTAAAAGTAGCACATAGTTCTAAAAGACTAGCGAGGTGTAAATTAGGATCTTCATTTGGTGTACCTCTGAATTGATTGTTTTGTACCATTTGGATAATACCAGGTTTAAGCTCAAATGAATTAGCAGCTACATCAGGGTTTTGGATAGATAAGTGGGATTTGCATAATCTCGTAGGGGTCTAGGTTGGTGTTCATTTTCTATTCCTTGATTATTCATGTTGTTTTCCATTGTATCAGAATTTCTAGGTTCTCTTCTCAAACTTCTAATTTTCTAACAGTGCGTTCTAATTCCAAATCGTAGGGTATAAGATTTTCAGGTCCAAATTTACGCATACAATTTGAAATCAGTACACAGTAAAATAATTAACTAAATATGAAAATAAGTTTCAATTCAAGTAAAAAATTTTTAATAATCCTAATTTTTCTGATACTTTAATTGTAATTTTTGTTTACTCACTCCCCGACAACGGCTTCAAAAACTTGACCGCGACTTTATATATGCTTAAAAATATAAGTAATTAATACTGCTGCTAAAAGATTTAATTCCTTAGCAATTGTACCAAAACTTAATAACAATTATAGATTTGATAAAGGTGTATGTTTAAAATATTCAATAATTATAAAGTCACACTTATCAACGCAAGTATACGTATCGCTCAAGTAATATAGGGCTCTAATGGAGTCCTAGATATCGATCCCACAGAGAGTAATATTAGAACTACAAACTAAGACTTTACAAAAGCAATACTTTAATCAAAACAATGGAACTCAATTTGCTTATCTATCACTAATAGGCAATTAAAATAAATATGCAATTTAATAACTATTAAATAACTAAATATACTAATGAGGTTTTTAATGTGATATTCAATATATAAGAAAGTATCCTTCTCCTTGTCAAGAAATTATAGTGAATGAATAAAGTGAATTAGTTCAAATTATATTGTGTCAAATAGGAGCATTCTTATTCTTTACCCTTTTGGTCCAGCATAAAGAACATTGACTAATCCTACGCTTGTTTATTGAATCTGCGGCTAGGCTGGGAGGATACAGGCTCTCACTTTGGAGCTCTCACATTCCCCTCGCCTAAGGGCTAACATCTACACTTCAGCACCCAAACGAT
>NW_018219980.1:41680-46626 GCF_001263595.1 Phalaenopsis equestris
TATTTTAACAAATCAATTGACCAGATTGAAAGTAAATTAAGATCAAAGTGAAAAGATCATCACAATTTCTTTAACATTTTCATGGCTCAACCAATTTAAATCACCATTTCACAAATCTCAAGACATGGAGAAAGACATAGAAAACTGCTCAGATCTCATGGGGAAAATAAAACAAAACTCGGAATTCATATATAAAATCAAAGTCATACAAACTACAACAATAAAAAAACTTATCTCTAATTTCTTCCCAAGAAAACTCCTCGAAGTTCCTCTGAATCTCTTCCTTTCTTTACAACACACAAAATTCCTCTTCGAAGCGGCAAGGAGGAAGAAATCTCTCACTTTCCCTCCACTCTTACAATCTCTCGAAGAATTCCTAACTCTTGAGCCTGCTCCCTAGCACCTCTTCTATTTTTGGTCAAAGTCTTCTCTTTAAAGATGTGGATGAGTTTTCCCAAGAGTTGCCTAAGCATCCCTTCAAAATTTGTCCTCATCCAAAGCCTAATTGGAAATAATCGCCGCTCGCCGTCGGCGGCCTCGAGGGTGCTGTCGGTGGACCTTCTTAATGAATTAATTATGGATTAATTATGGAGTCTCGGTAAAATCTCACTGTCGGCGAGGTTGATGGTGTCGTCGGCGCCCTAGTTCAATTCTTCACATTTTGGTCTTTTTCGCTCCAAATTCGCTCCTTTTTGCATCTTTTTGCTCTAATGACCCTATTTCATCATTCCTGCAATAAAACATCAATAATACATTTCTTTAAAGTGCAATATCATCAAAAATAGTATAAAATATGTATGAAAATCTCAACATATTTTCCTTTAGTCACACCTCAATTTCACCAAATTACCCAACTCAGTCTCTTGTCCCCAAAACCAACTTAAACCCTTTAATTGAATTTAATTCGATCCCAATTTCCCCAAATTTCAACTCTAAAGTTAAATTCATCTTTCATATGATCAATTCAAACTAAATATCAACCCAATTGACCCATACTTTGAGCCCAATTTTGACCCACATTCAAAACCCTCAATTTAGCCATGTCCCCAAATGTCACCAAATTGAATGCCCAAATCCCAAAACAAATCCCAAATTGAATGCCCAAATCCCAAAATTGGCACCCAATTTATGTTGAAAACTCTTTATGACATTCATTTGGACTATTTTGAATCATCAATTTGGATCTAACCCAACCAAAGCATAACCCAAACCCAAGTCCAACCCAACACCCTAAAATTGACTAAGTGACCAAAATCCACAAATCTGAACTCCTAAATCAATTCAAAATCACTCCAAATCTTTTCCAATCTCTCATGACAACCATCTTCACCATCTTGATTAATCAATTGAGCTCAAATCAAAAATTTTGACGGAAATCAAATTTGATGTGTTTTTGACCCAATCATCGTCAAGCTTGTCCGAATGACCTCGGATAACAAAATGGACCGCGCCAACGTGTCCAGAGTATCGAAATTACTTAAGAAGGACACCTATTTTGATAAGATTTTGTGCACACATGAATTGAAAATTTTTAAATATTAAATATTATAAAAAAGAGAAAAGAGAAAATTCATTATTTTTTATTAAATCTTAAATCCCCAAGCTCTCAGCTGGTCGCTTGCCCCCTTCCCATTCATGAAACCTGTTGTTGTCATGTTCTCGCGAGCTGGCCCCGGATGTGACTCCCTGCTCTTCCCTGTCGCACGCAAGCCTCCCCCATCATGAACCCTAGCACCCATCATGAACCCTGGCGCTCTCTTATCCCGTCGCGATCCCGTCGTCGAACCATTCTCCCACCTCCCTCAACCTCGGTTCACCACAGGTAGGTTTAGGTGAGTTATTTTCCTCCTGTCTTGGCTATATAAGCCTCTATTGGAGGAGCGCTTTTTCGGTCAAGAGACCTGACGGTCCGCATGGTACACTGACGAATAAAATTTTGCCGCGTGGAAAATGTGGGACCCGCTTGTCCACGTAATTTAAAAAAAAAGAAAAGAAAAAAATAAAAATTTGCTAAGGCCGACCCGGCCCGATGTACGAGCCCGCGTCTATTCGAGTATCGCGCATTTTAGAATTTCGAGGAAGACGATTCAAAAATACTCTCCGGTGGTTTTTCTTCTACGTTTTCGCCGCTCGCTCTGCTAGGTTTCACATGTCCCTCGTTCGCTAGCTTGGAAGCCGTGAGACGATGGCGTTTGATGATCCGAAGTATGCGCAGGCCAAAGAGAACTCAAGAACAGTATCAGAAGAGGCTGAGAAGACAAAGGTTTAGCAGCCAATGAAGTCAAAGAAGCAGAGGAAGAAGAAGGAGGCGAAGAGGATGAAGGAGGGCATTGAAGAGGAAAACTTGTCCTGATAATTGTCATCATTTTATTCTCAAGTTATTTTTAGGTTATTAGTTTGATTATTGTTGGGTTATTCTTGAGTTACTCCGAAATGTAGTACTTATTGGCAGCTATTCCATGTTATTCATGTGTTTTTTTTAAATTATTCGTAGGTTATTTATAAGTTAGGTGTATCGTATTCGCTAGTTAAACCTGGGTTATTTTTAGGTTATTTTTAGGTTATTTTTCAGGTTATTTGTAGGTTATTTTTCAAGTTATTTGTAGGTTATTTTTCAGGTTATTCGTAGGTTATTCATAGGTTATTATTGGGTTATTTTTATGTTAACTCGTGGGTTATTTTTAGTTTATTCTCAGGTTATTCCTGGGTTATTTTTAGTGTATTGTTTTGTTAATTTTGAAGTAATGCATAGGTTATTTTTAAGTTATTTGCAGGTTTATGCACAGGTTATTCATAGGTTATTCCTAGGGTATTTTTAGGTTATGTCAGGTTATTCGTAGGTTATTTGTACGTTATTTTTAGTATATTATTTTGTTAATTCTGACGTAATGCGTAGGTTTTTTTTTTAGTTATGAGTAGGTTATTGTTAGGTTATTCCTGGCTGATTTTGAGGATATGTTTAAGTTATTTTTAGGTTATTCCTAGGTTATTTTTAAGTTATTTGCAGGTTTATGCGCAGGTTATTCATAGGTTATTCTTAGGGTATTTTTAGGGTATTGTGCGTATGTTATTCGTAGGTTATTTGTACATTAGTTTTAGTGTATTGTTTTGTTAATTCTGAAGTAATGCGTAGGTTTTTTTTTAAGTTATGAGTAGGTTATTGCTAGGTTATTCCTTCCTGATGTTGAGGATATGTTTAAGTTATTTTTAGGTTATTCTTAGGTTATTCCTGGGTTATTTTTAAGTTATTTGCAGGTTTATGCGCAGGTTATTCATAGATTATTCCTAGGGTATTTTTAGGGTATTGTGCGTATGTTATTCGTATGTTATTTTTAGTGTATTATTTTGTTAATTCTGAAGTAATGCGTAGGTTTTTTTTTAAGTTATGAGTAGGTTATTGCTAGGTTATTCCTGACTGATTTTGAAGATATGTTTAAGTTATTTTTTAGTTATTCCTAGGTTATTCCTCGGTTATTTTTAAGTTATTTGCAGGTTTATAGGCAGGTTTTTCATAGGGTATTTCTAGGGGATTTTTCAGGTTATTCGTAGGTTATTTGTACGTTATTTTTAGTATATTGTTTTGTTAATTCTGACGTAATGCGTAGGATTTTTTTTAAGTTATGAGTAGGTTATTGCTAAGTTATTCCTGGCTGATTTTGAGGATATGTTTAAGTTATTTTTAGGTTATTCCTAGATTATTCCTGGGTTATTTTTAAGTTATTTGCAGGTTTATGCGTAGGTTATTCATAGGTTATTCCTAGGGTATTTTTAGGGTATTGTGCGTATGTTATTTGTAGGTTATTTGTACATTATTTTTAGTGTACTGTTTTGTTAATTCTGAAGTAATGCGTAGGTTTTTTTGTTAAGTTATGAGTGGGTTATTGCTAGGTTATTCCTGCCTGATGTTGAGGATATGTTTAAGTTATTTTTAGGTTATTCCTGGGTTATTTTTAAGTTATTTGCAGGTTTATGCGCAAGTTATTCATAGATTATTCATAGGGTATTTTTAGGGTATTGTGCATATGTTATTCGTAGGTTATTTGTATGTTATTTTTAGTGTATTATTTTGTTAATTCTGAAGTAATGCGTAGGTTTTTTTTTAAGTTATGAGTAGGTTATTGCTAGGTTATTCCTGAATGATTTTTAAGATATGTTTAAGTTATTTTTAGGTTATTCCTGGGTTATTTTTAAGTTATTTGCAGGTTTATGAGCAGGTTATTCATAGGTTATTCCTAGGGTATTTTTAGGGAATTGTGCGTATGTTATTTGTAGGTTATTTGTATGCTATTTTTAGTGTATTATTTTGTTAATTCTAAAGTAATGCGTAGTTTTTTCTTAAGTTATGAGTAGGTTATTGCTAGGTTATTCCTGGCTGATTTTGAGGATATGTTTAAGTTATTTTTAGGTTATTCCTAGGTTATTCCTGGGTTATTTTTAAGTTATTTGCAGGTCTATGCGCAGGTTATTCATAGGTTATTCCTAGGGTATTTTTAGGGTATTGTGCGCATGTTATTCGTAGGTTATTTGTTGATTGATGAATAATTGATGAATAAATAGTATTAAAAACATGCATCTTATTCCAGTATATTGATGACTAAAATTCTTTGGTTATTCCAGTGTATCTATTGGATGATGAACTTTCTTTATTGGAATGTTAAGGGATTGGCACATCCTAAATCCCTTAACAGACTGATGGCCTTGAATAGGATGTATAAATTTTGGTTGATGGCTATTCTGGAGCCTATGGTCTCTAAAAATTCCCAGAGAATTATAAAAAAATTCCCTGGTTTTCTTTATGTCTCTAATTTGAATAATAAGATTTGGGTGTTACATAGGAAGGAGGTGTCTTGCAGTATACTGTGGGATCACCAACAATTCCACCACATCAAGCTTCAAGTTGGGAGTCAGACAGGTCTGGCTACTTCTGTATATGTTTGGCTACTTTT
>NW_018219980.1:46704-48945 GCF_001263595.1 Phalaenopsis equestris
TTTTCTTGTAACTCTTTGTTATTAGTAGCTCTTGTAACTCTTTCTGGATGGTTGGTGGAGACTTTAATTGTACTTATGTACCTTCAGAAAAGTTGGGTGGTGCCCCCCTGACCTCAACAAGATGAATTATTTCAATGATCAAAGCAACTTTGCTGGTCTGTATGACCTTGGTTTTTCTGGTCCAAAATTTATGTGGAGGAGGGCTCAACTTTGGGAGAGGTTAGATAGAATTTTTGTGAATTCCATGTGGCTTATTGAGTTCATTCACACTTCTGTGCAGCATCTCAGCATGACAGGATCAGATCATTGACCACTGCTTATGAAAATTTCTGCATCAAATGTTAAGCACAAGCCAAGTTTTAGATACCTCAACATGTGGTTTTCCCACAAAGACTTCCTCAATCAGGTCTCATTGGTTTGGAGGGATTGTCACCATTCCAACCCTCTGATTAAGTTATGGCAACTGCAAAAGAAGTTAGGCAGACACTTATCTAACTGGAATTGGAAAAAAGTGGGAGACGTCAACTTAAATGTAGTGGATGCCGAAAAGACAGTTGCTATTTTGGAAGTTGAACTAGAGATTAACCCTGATGTGGAGAAGGATCTATTGATAGCAAATGAAAATTTGACGAATGCCATCTGTATGCAGGAGGATTTCTTTGCCCAAAAGGTTGTCAAGACCAGATTTTGTGAAGGGGATAGAAACTCAAAATATTTTCATGCCTGTATCAAGTTTAGAAGAAAGTGCAACACAATACATAAGATTAAGGAGACTGATGGCAAGTGGCTCCATTCTGATGACTTGATTGCTGCTAGTGCTGTTAACTACTTCCAAACACTCTTTAAACAACCTTCTGATCTTAGGCCCACCATCCAGCAGGATTTGTTTTCATGGAAGATCATTAAAGATGATATTATAAAGGCTGTCCAAGGTTTCTTTAGAGGTTTGGATCTTCCCAACTATTTTAAATGCTCCAACATAACTCTAATTCCCAAATCTTCTTCTGCTATCTCTTGGGATCTTTTCAGGCCCATTAACCTCACAAATGTGTTATCTAAAATGATTAGTAAAGTGATCTCTAACAGACTCCAACCCCTCCTTCCAAAGATTATCTGTGAGAATCATTCAGCTTTCATTAAAGGGAGAAGCATTGTAGATAATGTTCTGCTAGCCCAAGAACTGGTGTTGGATCTGGACAAGCAATGCAGAGGGAGGAACCTAATAATGAAATTGGATATCAGGAAGGCATATGACACCATCAATTGGGATTTCATTGAGGAAGTACTGTATGCTAAGGGTTTTAATGCACAATTTATCTTGCTGATACATAGGTGGCTAAGAAACAACTCTCAATTTGTGTTTATAAATGGTAAATTTCATGGTTTCTTCACCTCATCTAGAGGAATCAAGCAAGGTGACCCAGTGTCTCCAACTATCTTCAACATTGCTTTTGATTACTTCTCTAAAATGTTGAATCATCTCATGGTTTCATCCCCTCATACTCTCTACAGTCATAGATCTAACATTGTTGTGAATCATTTAGCATTTGCTGATGATGTTATTATCTTTGCCAAAGCAACCAAACCAGCTGTTAAATTGGTTCTTCAATGCCTGGAGAAGTTTCATAAATGTTCTGGTATGCAATTCCATACTAAGAAATGTCTTTTGGTGTTTACCAAAAAAGTTAAACCTGAAATTAAGCATTGACTTCAAGGCTAGCTCTCTGACTTTAAAATACCTAGGTACTTTGCTAGTGAAGGGGAAAACAAGACAAGTTCAATTTGATGATTGTATCACCAAAATTCAGGATAAACTAAACTGCTAGGCTAATTCATTCCTTTCCAATGGGGGTAGAGTTACTCTTCTAAAAAGTGTCTTGACAACTCTTCCATCCTATATCTCCCAGGTTTCTGCAATGAAAAAGTCAACACATTTAACATTGGAAAAAATGTTTAATAGATTTTTGTGGGCAGGTCAGAGGAAGCAAATGCTTTGGACCAGTTGGCAAAAGCTGTATGGAAGCACTAATGCTGGTGGGCTGGGTTTCAAAAGTCTTATACAGATCTCTCAAATCAATTTTTGTAAGCTTTGGTTGATGTTCAGAGCTCAGAGTTCTATTTGGGCTAAATTTTTGAAGGGCAAATACTGTAGAGAGATGCACCCCTCCCTTGTTAATAAAAGACTTGGGGATTCCAGGGCCTGGACCAATATGCTAAAAGTTAGATCTCAGGCTGAAAACC
>NW_018219980.1:49092-53513 GCF_001263595.1 Phalaenopsis equestris
TATCCTGATTGTGAAAAAGAAGGTGTCCCAGTCTTTATCTGCAGCAGTTGCTAACTTCTGTTTTCCTCAACATAGAGTCAGTTGGAGTAATTGTGTGTGGAATAAATTCCTATCCCCTTCAATGTCATTTTTCTCTTAGAGATTACTCCATGGCTTTCTGCCCACAGATGATATACTGAAGTTAAAAGGTTTGAGAGGTCCTTCTAGATGTGGGTTTTGTAAATCACTTGAGGAAACCATTAATCACTTATTTTTCCAATGTTCCACAGTTAAAAAGGTTTGGAACTTTTTAATTCCCAAACTGAAGTTAGAAACTGTTCAATTATCCTGGAATGATTTCTCCCTTAGCTGGAAGGATTGGCAGGACCAAGACTTACCCCCAATTCCTTGTATCACTGCTTGGTTTATATGGATGGCTAGGAACAAGATTAAATATGAAGACATCTGGGTGGAAGCTGCTACCATTGCTACCAACTACATCAGCTACCTGCAGAAATTATATTGCCATGGGAAGCTCCCTGATATCCTTCACAGTACATCCCATAGTCTTCCCAAAAAAATCAAGTTTGCACTCATCCATTGGGATCCTCCACCAAAAGGGGGAATTAAAGTTAACACAGATAGTAGCTTTTCTAATCCTTATGCTGGTATTGGAGGGGTGTTCAGAAATAATAATGGAAAGTGTTTACTCTACTTTCATTCTCCTGTTATTGCTAAGGACCCTCTGGAGGCTGAAATAGTGGCTATTTATTGGGCAATGTTTATGGCCCAAAAGTGTGGTTTCACCTCACTTATCTTAGAATCTGAATCCAAGGTTCTTATTGATATTATTGAAGGGAGGTTACCTACTCCTTGGTACCTGTTGCAGTGGATTGATATGATTCACTCCTTGGGAGAAGGTTTAGATCCTCATACTCCCATATATTGAGAGAAAGAAATAGGCCTGCCAATTGGCTAGCTAAGGTTGGCCTTCATTCTGAGCTCCCTGGGGTAGGTACTTCTACTACCCCCCAATTAGAGTTATTATTGAAAGGAGACACTATTGCTCTTCCTTTCATTAGAGTTTTTCTGTTTAAAGTGTTTGGGAAGGGACTTTTATGCTCCCTCCTCTTGTACCCACCTTTTTCTATTTAATGAAGTAGGAGCTATTGTCTCCTTTAAAAAAAAACATGCATCTTATTCCTATAGGTTGATGAATAAACAGTCAATGAATTATAGATGCCGACCATCAACAGTTAGAGAGGTGTTGGATAAGGTTCGGCCAATTGTTGATCGGGAGATGTGGTCAACTCTGGAAAGAATGAAGCTTTATCAGTTTTTTGATCTGCCCCCTATCCTCAAGATCACATCCTAACTATGCACATATTGAATTGTTGGGATATGAATATAATGGCTTTCAGGTTGGGGGGGAAAGAGCTAAGTTTTGATGCAGACCAAGTTGCTTTGTTGATTGGCATGCCCAACAGAGGTCCTACAGCAACTTGGGCTATTGGGCTGCAACTTGGGCTAAAAAACTCGTCAATGACGTAGATGCAAGGCGGGCAAAGAATGAACTATTGGAGAGGTCATCTGCTAGTCTTGATAAACTTATTAAATTTTTGTTGTCTAATTTATTATTTCCTTCCAGCAATTTTAGTGTACCCACTGGGCTCTATTCATTTGCTGAGAATGTAGATAGTTTTTATTCATTTAATTGGGCCGCAATAGTATGTGACCACCTAATTGAGCAGGTAAATGCTTGCGCGATGAAAATAAGGATGGGTCAGCCATTGGGATACATGAACGACTTTGTTTTTCTTCTAACGGTTAGTATGTTGCTCAACCTCAATCAAAAAGACTTTTCTCATTTTATTTGGGTTATATTAATTTCTGATTTATTAATTGTTTTTATGCAGCTGTGGTTTTATGAGCGCACACTTGTGATAGCCCCGGCTCATCCTGACGTCAGACCTCGTATGTTGAGGTTGCCAATAAATACAGGGTGGAACCCTCGAAGATCCATTTAATCTTTAGGCAGCTTAGTCCTGTACAGGTGAATGATATTAATGTATGTTTTAAGTTCAAGATTATGTTTAGTATTTTGCCAACTTATTTAATTCTTATGATGAATGTTTTTTGCAGATTCTTGATTCTTTTGTTGATGTAATAGACGAGGAGCATAGTTTACTTGCCCCTCTAACTGTCCCACTCTCGTCTCCTGCAAAGTTAATCGGAGAACCACAAATTCACACTCACCAAACAACACCAGAGTCTCATGGTGATATTCCTTTTATACATACTTGCAGCATCCCGCCACCCACACAATCACATTTGGGTTTAGAAGAGATATGGTAAACTCTGAGGGAGCAACAACAAATTTTAGTTCAATTGAAGGATTCAGTAAATAACCTAAGATTTTTTTTGGAGTATACACTGATGGAGGTGAAGACCGACATCAATGAAATAAAGAGAAAAATAAATAAAGTTCCCATGGAATCTCCTATAGGTTCTGAATTTACTGGGAAGAAATATAGCCCAGAAAAGGAAGAAGAACCACCTGCACATATTGAGCAAGCGTCGGAACAAGAGTGGGGACCCGATATTCTTGAAGCAAAATAGTTGATAGGTAGAATGACTACCTTTGATGACGATGCACCTGATAGTGAATCTGATAAAGGTGTCGGGGAACCTGGAGAAGGCATCCCTAAAGACCTAATTGGTAGCTTAGTCCGAAGGGTCAAGTCCAGAGGACCAAGGAAAAAGAGGGTGGTTAGTTCTCCATTTATTGTTGTAAAGAGAAAGAAGCTGGTAGAAGTTCCGTCCTCAAATATAGATGATATAGTACAGCATATTTATGAGTCTTCCACGCCGATTACCATACCATCTCCACGACTCGATGAAGCTAGGGAAAAGGAGACAGGAGAAGCTTGGGAGGAGGTACAGTCGGGCGCAACTGTTCCATATGAAAGTGTCCTCCCTTCTTCAGCCATAGAGTTCCCCGACAGAGAACTACTACCATCAAACATTCAACAGGTGATCGATAGCTGTTTAAGAATGTACAAAGAAAGGTATGTACAAAATAGAACATTTTTTCTGTCAATTATTTATTAAATCTAATAAATATTGTTCAATCAATTTGCAGGGATGACTTAATAATTGCCCAGGGTCACATTCATATTAGTCAAATTGACCTGGAAGCACTTTGGGATAATAAAGAAATCGGCGTGGATCATGTAGATTTATTTGCCATTGGATTAGAAAACCATCGGCGTCAGCCCCCTAATTCTTTTAGACCCTATTTGTACTTATCTCTGGCGCATTGGGTAAGTAATAAAATTCCCATTAATTTTGTATATGCAATAGGTTCATGCTCTTTTTAAACTCTTTTATTATGTATATGCAGGGGTTTAGAGACCATCCTCTACGAGATATTGTTGTCCACATCATAGTGGAAGCTGTAGCTCAGGTAGAGGCAATTTTAATTCCAATTGTTAATAATAGGCATTGGACTCTACTTGTTGGGAACCAGAAGGACCGCAAGTGGAGATTCTACAACTCATTGCCTAATAAAATGCATTTGGGAGTCACACGTGACGTGGTAAAATTCTAAACCTCATCTAACTAACAACCGTTACATTCATATTTATTGTTTCACTATTTTTAACAATCATTTGTATTACCAGATAAGGCATCTTCATAAGGACGCCGGGAATGCTTTCCACAGTGACCCGAGTAAATGGGATGTTAGCACGGCTAGAGGAATTTCCACACAAACTAATAGCGTCGACTACGGTATATTTGTTTGTAAATATATGAAGACACTTGTGCAGAAAGGCAAGAATAACTGGAAAGATTTTCAAGACTGGCAGGCTGAGATGCCTCGGTTTAGGGCAGAGATAGTATATGAAATTTGAAGATATATATTATTTGGAGAATAAATGTATTATTTGTTTGATATATTGTTATTTTGTGTAGGTTTATCTTACAGGAATAAGTTGTTTGATACATTGTTATTTTTTGTATACATCTGTTTAAATGTATTATCTGTTTGATGTGTGTCGGCGTTATTTCGGGTTGGTTTGTGGGGTTCCCCGTAAGAAGCTGTCGGTCACCGGAATTGAAATAATGTCGCCCGCTTCAGAAAAACGTTGAAATATGAAATCAAACTGACTCCATATTTTTCATAGTTTAAAATGAAAGAGCATTATACCTCAAAACCTGTATCTATCCCGATAGATAAACACAAGAATTGAGGATGAGGCTCGTTCAAATAAACTAAGGAAAGTATGACATCTGTTTGGTTTGCGAAACCATTGTATTTGCCGACAAGTTCCCCTATTTAATATAAAGGATTAAATAGGGTTTATATTAAGCTGGGTTCGGACATGCTTCCTATAAGGGCAAGCCCCTATAGTTAATTACATCTTAAATGACCAAAGCCA
>NW_018219980.1:54489-55591 GCF_001263595.1 Phalaenopsis equestris
TGGTTATGGTTAACATGCAAGTTTATGTAGGTAAATGCAAGCATGAAACATGTAAGGAAAAAGGCAGAAGAAAGACGATACTATAAACTGTAAAAGCGTACCTCACGAGTCTTCTTGTTCCACCACCTGAAACTTAAAAATGCATGTGAGGGCATTTATGAAGAGCAGGAAAAGTAGAGTTCTGGGGGGTTTTCCTAACTCTATGTTTCATTTTGGTGAGTCCTTAAAAGTTTATTTAAGGATGATTTCATTGAGCAAAGCATATTAAGTTTAATAGGCTTCTGAGGTATCCAACAAGTTAAGGGGGGGAAGCAGGTCCATGCCTCTCTCTCACCAACTAGTGAAAAGCCTCGAGTCCATTTAAACTCATTATGTTGCTTAATAGTTCATCACATGAATACACTTATTACTCAGTGAACATTGATGTCTCAATTATCCCTAAGAAAGGGGTAATTATCATTTGTCATTCAATTTAAGAATTATGTGGGTGAAGACCTTTAAAGTCAAGTTAGTGTAATTTGAATAACTTAGCCAAATTTTAATCCTAATTGGGATTAGTGGAATTTCAAGGAAGTTTGATTTAGTTATGTTTATTTCTCTAATCCTCATTTAGTCAATTTTAATTTAGCCTAAGTCGCCACTAAGCCCTTAAGACCTAGGTGAGTGTCTTAATTAGTTTTGAAAAGGGTTAAGCTTTAAGTGGTCATGATTCATGATTTGGATTCTATTTGAAAATCAAGATAGGGGTATTAAATTGATTAATTATTGACTTCAAAAGTCATACCCCTAATTCTACGATCATTTAATTTTATTAAGCTTCCAAATTTTGATGCCAAATTTTGATTAAATTAGAAATTTTATCAATCTTAATTGAGAAAGTGAGGCGTGATGTGCACATAAAATATAATTTTATTAATTATTTGTATACTATAATTTAAATGTCACTTACTGTTTTATTGGCATTTTTTCCCTCCTTGACTTAAGCCAAAGTGTTAATTAAGGCTAAATTTCCAAAATTACACATTCGCCCCTAAGGCTCTAATACTTCATAATTTGTCATACTTCATAATTTGTCAAATGAAATTTTTATCCTACCTCATTC
>NW_018219980.1:55626-60572 GCF_001263595.1 Phalaenopsis equestris
GTCAATTGAGACATCAAAGGAGAAAATGTGATTTTTTAAAATTTAATTTAATTTATATAATTATTTTAATGCAAAAAATAGGATTTTTCAAAGAAAATTCCTAACTTGACAAAGGTAAATTATAATCCCTTGAACATTTTACTGGAGGTAGACCTAGACCAAAGAAGACTTTGGATCAAATTTTACAATTTTTTGAATTCCTTGTGATTTATTAGAATTATTTTAAATTATGGTTTATTTAATAAAAATAAAATATTTTAGGTGGTGAAAATTAAGTTTTATATTTTTGAAAAATCTTCCTAAGGTCAAAGAACTTAGAGGAGCAAATTTTAATTAAAATTTTTCAAAGAAAGATCAATAACTTGACCAAGGCAAATCTTAATCACATTACATTTTTACTAGAGGTAGACTTAGAATAGAGAACCACTTGGACCAAATTTCATGATTTTTGAGTTCAATTTGAATTATTAAAATTTTTTTAAGTTCTGAAGTATTAATTAATTATAAAATATTTTAAATTTGGAAATTAAAGTTTTTTATTTTTGTTAAATCTCTTCAAGCAGAAGGAACCGAGAGAAACAAATTTTACATTTTTTCTGATTTTTCTTTGAATTATAAGAAA
The DNA here is from genome assembly GCF_001263595.1 of Phalaenopsis equestris. NCBI lineage: Eukaryota > Viridiplantae > Streptophyta > Magnoliopsida > Asparagales > Orchidaceae > Phalaenopsis > Phalaenopsis equestris. The sequence goes on from NW_018219980.1 coordinate 56,249, forward strand.
TATTTTAGTTAGAAATTAATGAAAATCCATTTTTAGCTTTTAAAAATTATTTTTGATCTTTAAAATTCAATATCTTCACATAGAAAATTAGAAAAAATATTCAAATTACTCCTAAGGGCTTGAAAAATAATTTATAACATTTCCCTGAAGTTTATTAATTCTGTGAATTTTATTAATTTTTCATTATTTAAATATTTATAGTATGCTTAAAATGAAAATTTTAATCTAATTACAAATTTACTTTTAGAAAATTCATCTAATCACAGAGAACTCTCAAAAACCAATCTTATAATTTTTTGAGTTATATTTTAATTATTGTGATTATCTTAAGTGTTAAAAGAGGCCTTTAACTAAAAAAAAATTAAATTAGGTTTTCAAATAAACTCCAAATATTTTGAAATTTTTATGGGGAGTTCTCTAAACTTTAAATTACAGTGGAGAATTAAAATCAAGTTATTTAGATGTTCATTTTTCCCAAATTAATTTCCTTCGTGTTTTTGGGTTTTGTGAAAATTAGGTGTGTTCTTAATGACTTAGGTAATGACAAATTTTCCTAGGGTTCTCTGGTGACAATGTACCTATCAAAATTTTCATGAATTTTTCTAAGCAACATGTTAATTACTATGATTAATTTATGCAAATAATAGACATCAACTTGAAAAATACATATCTCCTCATAGGGGTCTCCTCTGACTTTGGAAAAATCAGGGAAGATTCCTCTTGTTAGAGGCTACAAATGACCCAAATAGCATGCCATGGTGAAATATTTAAATGCATAGAGAATTAAAATACTCAAAATAATAGTTAATTAAATAAAAATAGAAAATGAATCAAATTAACCTCAAACCAAATGCACATTGTTCTCCAATGTTCAGTGAGCACTAGATACTTTTCTTTTATTTTTATCATTTTTATACAACAAGATATGAATTTTTGAAGTTAGGGGGTATTTTCTGAATTAATTAAATCTAATTTTCATACTTAAACCACACGGCGCAACAGCATCATACGACGGCTCCGAAGGGTTGTGTGGTGCGCTCTGGTTGCACACCACCTTTCGACTCAGCGTTGACTGGGTTTGCGCGTTATTTACCAAAGCGCTGACCGGCTTCATCTCGCCCATCCGTTTAATACACATGCCATCCAATGGTCGTGAGTCTTCATCTCTGTCTAGTTCATCCTGAGAGCCATCCACCTTCTAGGCTTAAGTACTCGAGCTACACTTAACCAAATCAACTCGGGTTTGTTTCTAAAGACTCATCTATCTTAGACAAAGCTATCTATATGGCTAACATGGCATGAAATTGGATATATTAAAGTGTAGAATTGAAACAACCTCCGGAGAGTGGGGAGGTTTATACATTTTCTCTGAAGAGAGAAGCTTCAATCAGAGGTTCTTGGCATGTTCGTGGAGGTCAAAGGAGGCTAGGTATTGAACCTCTTTTTATAGTGAAATGTCTAGAACCAAATTCAATCAAGACCAAATTTGGGTGTTGAGCAACATCTAGGGTAGAGGCTCTGTGGAAGGTGGATTTGATGGGGCTTTGGCTTCTTTCACTCTTGTGAAGCTTTGGGCACAAGCAATTGAAGTTTGGTAGAGTGCGGAGGTGTATTGGGTTCTGTCCGGGTTTCCGGCAGGGTTTCAATCTCAAAATTGAGCTCCGACAATGGGAATGGGTGAGGGAAAATGGTTGGAATGTACTGAGGGGATCTTAGGGAAGCTCTGTATAAAGTTTGGAGAGGCCTCTCTAATAAAATTTTAGCACACCTCCCATGGCCGTGGGAGGTGAGTTTTTATAAAAATGGCCATGGGTTGGCTCTCAGGGCATAAGTTTGGGTGCATTGTGGTGCTTAGGTGGAGGGTAGAGGAGCTCCACAGTTTGATTTGGATGAGCTGGCCTCTAGGTTTGATTTGGGTGAGGTGCCATGGGGGTGGCTCTCGGTTTTGGGCCTAGGCCAACCGGTAAAGCCATATGAGGTGGCCAGGAGGTCAAATGAGCCATTGGGAGGGTTAATTATGGTTATCCCTCAATGGAAAGTGAAGATGGGGGCGATTTTCAATTAAGGCCCATTAATGGGCATAAATACCTTAATTTAGGGATCCAATTGTCCATAGCTCACCATGGCTGGTCCAAGGTGGTTTAGCCTAGTCAATAGACTGTACTTATTGGCTATGGAGTCATCAATTTGGTGGCTTTGAGATGGCTAAGTAAATTTTGGTGCATTGGTCTAATTTGGGTTCAAATGGCTAAGAGTTGGGTTGAGATAGGCTATCCAATGCTTTGAGCCCAATTGATTGATCAACATTGTGTGGATGATGTTCATGAAGATTTTTTGTGAATTATTGAAATAATTTTGAGTCCAATTGGAAGCTCAATTTGAAGGATTTTGGGATTTTTGTCAATTTGGGCATGTTAGACTAGACTTGGGTCTATGTCGGGCTAAGGTTGGATGAGGTTCACATTGAATTTTGAAAATGGTCTATAGGAATTTTATGATGAGTTTTCAACATAAATTGGGTGCCAAGTTTTGGGCTAAGGTATTCAATTTGGTGGAATTTGGAGACAACCAATTTGGGGATAATTTGGAGATTTTTGGACTTGGGTTGAAATTAAATGAAATTGAGGCATCACCAAGGCCAAATGAAGGTCAGGTTTTGTGTGTAAGAGTGTTATAAAAGATTTAGGATTGAAATTTGGGCAAATTGAGTAAGCTATGTGGTTTAATTATGTGAGATTAAGTCATAGGGCTAAAATTGAGGTTTGACTTAGATCAAGATTGAGCTCAAAGAGCGGGCCAATTAGTCTTGGATTTGGTTTGGATTGATTATATGAAAGTTTAATTTGAGTTTAGAATTTAAATTGATGGACATTTAAGGTAAATTTAGGGAAATTGGTCATTTAAAGGCAATTTGGGGGGTTTTGGTCAAAATGGTCAAATTGGCCAAATTAGGTTCAATTGAAGGGTTCAACCTGGTTTTGGAGACATTTGAAACGATTTTGGAGATTTTGGGAAAATTTGGGGTGCCAAGGGTATTTTCTTAATTTTGACAATTTTGGGGGTATTTTGGAAATTTTGGAATTTTGGGTGATTTTGGGTAATCTGAGTATTTTGAAATGGTTTGAAATAATTTTTGAATAAATTTGGGTATTTTGAGTAAATTTGGGAATTTTTGGCCAAATTTAAGGTTTCAAGGGCATTTAGGTAATTTGGGTGGATTTTGGGGCAAAAGGCCAAGTTAGGTATTTTTGGTAGAATTGGGGTGCCAACCACCCTATATGAGCTATGAGCCAATGGAATCCCCATTTGGGTCCTCTATGTACTAGTTTTAGCTAAACCCTAGCCTAGGGCTAGTGGGTTTAGGGGACTATCTACATGAGTCTCCCAAAAGATCGAGGGATCAAAGTCAACAATTTTGGGTTTTGTGTGATTGTGGGTGAGAGTGAGTGTAGGTGAGTGAACTAGCTCCGGACCAACACCCAGGGCTAATCCTAAGGTCAGCAATCCAATGGGGGCTCATCTTAAGCCCCTTCATACTGACCCGACCTTCTAAGTGGTAGAGGTTAGAACCAATATGTGGAACTTCATACTGACCCCACCTTCCTTTTCTAGTTTTTTAAGAATATTCAATAGAAAAGTCCTATTGCTAGACCTTAGGCAACTGAAAAGGGAAAACTAAAACTCAACTAAAAATGAGGTCAACAAATGGACCCCCAATAGGTGTGGTGTGTTCCCCAAGCACACCACAAGTATTGGCGTTGACCGACGAGATCAACAAAAACTAATACAAACTCCTAAGTCAGCAGACTGAGAAGTACGTTTAGAGTTGTGTGTGTGATTTATTTCTGCTATGAAATTAGCAGGTGATCGTCTGATTGAAACAAAGGAGTAGGGACTCTCGCTGGGGATTGGAGAGTGAATTTTGAGTTACAAAATTTCAAAGATTTCCAAAGGATGGGAGTTAAAATGTAAGTGTTGACCCCGAGGTAGGAATTGAGATTCAAATATCGACTCAAAAAGATGGAGAGAGAGAGAGTCAGAGTGTAAGGACCTACCCTGAATATAATGAATCAGAAATGTACGATTGATTCAGAAATGAGAATTGAAATGTAGGTCAATTCTAAAAAAAAAGGTGTCGGAATGTAAGAACTGACCTCAAATGTAATGAATCAGAGATGTAGGATTAATTCAGAAATGAGAATTGAAATGTAGGTCAATTCTCCAAAGAAGGTGTCGGAATGTAAGGACCGACCTCAAATGTAAAGAATCAAAAATTTAAGATTTATTCAGAAATGAGAATTGAAATGTAGGTCAATTCTCAAAA
>NW_018219980.1:61820-62853 GCF_001263595.1 Phalaenopsis equestris
GTAAGGAAACAGTTCCTCCAACTCTGGGTCTTGCTGGAATCCATATGGTATCTTACTGTCATCCATCCTACGAAAGGTCACGGACACCCTACGGTGTCGTACTCCTGGTATGCAGTGTTTGGCCACGTCTGCACCGTTGGCCTTGAGAACAAGTACTGAACCAACTCAGAGAGGAATTTCCACAGCTCCTCTGAATTCACCAGGGCCGATTACGTCGATTTCTTTTCCAAACAAAATATTGCTCTTACTCATGAATGAGACCGTGCAGAAAGGCCTCACAAAGTCATGATGGTCAATGTGCAGAGGAATGCAGTTACCTTCTTCGTAAATGTTGATGATGCAACTGTGAGGAATACAAGTGGCGGGTAGGATATTTCACTTGACCATTCTCTTTATCATCCACTTTATCATCGGGGGTAACGGATCCACTTGGTCGTATATGAGGATCCCAGGCTGATTCCCCTGTCTGTCGTTTGTACAATTGTAGCCTCCGGCCTTGATGGTGATTCTTTCCTTTCCACGCATCCATTTCTTCGGCTCGGAGTACGTTCTTTCCATGAGAAGGCCTGCTCGATCTCTGTCTCTCAAATCGAAGATGCAGTCCAGGATGCTTCTTTCATCAGTTTCAGAGAAAACCCTAGTATATAGCTCCAAGCCTTCTAATATGTTGATAAATTTTCCCTGAACCTCTTCATAAAACTCAAATTCTCATTTGTTTACCTTTCTTATTTTGTAGTATTCTACCATTCCAGGAGTTGGCAGTTGCCTGAGGCGTTCCTTCCTCCGGGCCTCGGCAGGAATCCAAACCAGTGCTGGCCAATCCGGAATATGAGATTCAGCCTCAAGTGGGATGTATGATCCTGGGCTCCGCAGTGCGCTCCGCGGTGCGCATTGATCCATCCCCAGTGGGACACACGGCTCGTTTTCCACAAAATCTAGAGTCTGAGACTCGTTGGTGCTTGACGTGTATTCTTCTAAGGTACTGAAACGCTGTAGATGTAAAACGTTGCAGTCCGGGCATTCTACAAATGCG
>NW_018219980.1:62872-65468 GCF_001263595.1 Phalaenopsis equestris
TCGGCGTTGCATGTTGGGTAACCTTTGCACAAGATATATGGGACCGGGGGTACATCTGATCCTGTCAGAAATCCTGATTTTTCATCTGTAGTGGGCAGGCTGGCTGAAGTCTCTCTCAGATCTGGATCGTAGATATGTCCCTTAGGAATGGGGGTAAGAAAACTGCTTACATTTCTTTGGCGCTTGCGCTCCTGTCGCAGAAAGGCTCTCTGTTTCTTTCGGCTTGCATTTCTACATTGTGTTCTACGGAGTGGAGTATTTGGTAGTTGTTCACTATGGGCAGCTATTAAGCCCCTTGCTGGAGTAGCTATCATGGAGGGCAGTCAGCTGGGCCCCTCCATCGGATCTTGTTCTGCTATCACGTTTTTACCCTTACGTGACACGTTGTCTTGAGTGGTCACCCTCAACAGTGAGGGTAGTCCCTTCTTTTCTTCATTGCTGACTATGCCCATTAGAGGACCGTCGTAGTCCATATCAATCTGGTTGAAATCCATGTCGAAATCTATGACACCTACTTGTGGCGCCATCTCTTCATTCAGTGCAAGGTTTCAACCGTCCTGGAAGGCAAAAATCAGCCTCTGTCCTAACATTTTTCTGTAGACGACAGAAAGAAACGTCAATGGGCTGAAGTTTGGCATGAACAAGAACAAAACAGAGTATCCATTAAAGTCAATTTTATTTTATTTTTGTGAAAAGGATTACTCATTTTATGTGTGAGTTTTGTTTTAATTTAATGGAGTTTTTAAATCCAAAAGTAGAAAAGAGAACGTGTAAAGTTCAAAAATTTTCTGAAAATTTTCATTATATATGAGATTAATTACAAAATTTGGACCTAGTCATAGACATATGGTCATATAGATAACCCTAAAACAATCAAGGTTTCAAAGTTTCAAAGCAAGCAGAAGCAAGCAAAGGTAAGCGGCATTAAGCAGCATCAGGTCACGTAATAGGGTTTCAGGTATCGTCCATTTATCGGTAACATGGGTCTTCCACCCCGGAAGTCCACTAACTGGTAGGCTCCTCCTGTATAAACCTTCTCAACGACAAATGGTCCCTCCCAAGTTGGCTCGAATTTGCCACCTATTTTGCGGCGAGCAAGAATAGGTCTTTTGAGCACGAGTACGAGGTCACCAATTTTGAATGTCCTTGGGTGGACCAATTTGTCATGGGCTTGTACCATCTTTGCCTGGTAGAGCTCCAAATGTTGCTGTGCTTCCAATCGTTTTCCCTCGAGACTCTCCAGTTCTTCAAGCCTGAGTTTTGTGCTTTCTTCTGTTTTAAGTTGGTTGACAACGACGACTCTGAGAGATGGTGTCTGGATCTCTAGCAATAGCACAGCCTCGGTCCCGTACACGAGCATATAAGGTGTACACTGAGTGGGAGTCCTGAAAGTCGTCTGGTAGGCCCACAGGGCTTATAACAGTCTGTTAGACCAATCCCTTTTACTTTCATCCATTATTTTCTTCAAAATCTGTACCAGTGCCTTGTTGAAAGCTTCAGCAAGGCCATTTGCTTTGGGATAGTAAATTGTAGAGTATCTCCAATCTATCCCATGTCTTCTGAAAAAATTGTTTATCTTTGTGCTTTTGAAAGTTGTCCCATTGTCAGAGATTATTCTTACGGTACTCCAAAAAGGTAGATGATTTGCCTTTTAAAAAATTGAAGCACGTGCTGTGTCGTCACCTCAAGTAACGGTACTGCCTCTGCCCATTTGGAGAAGTAATCTGTAGCGGCAAGTATGAATCTATGTCCTTTAGAAGATGGAGGGTCTATCGGACCTATTATGTCTGTGCCCCAACACTCGAATGGCCACGAGGCAACAGTTGGGTGTAGCACATTCGGAGGCTGGTGTAAGACCACCCCATGCACCTGGCATTGGTGACATCTTCTGGTGGTATCCATGCAATTGGACATCATTGGAGGGCAGTAATATCCGAGTCTTTTAATCTTCATTTTCATTTTTGGTCCCGACTCGTGAGCGCCACATAATCCGGCATGTACTTCTTTGACAATATCCTGTACCTTGGCTCTGCTCAAACACCGTAGCCACATTTGGTCAAACGATCTTCTGTAGAGAACATTTCCCACCAGGGCGTAAGACATGGCCCTTCTTATGATGTGGTGTGCCTCAGACTTGTCTTCTGGCAGCATTCCAGTATGCAAATACTCTATTAATGGCTTGCACCAATCTTTGTTAATGCCTGCAACTGTATTCACGGTTTCTTCTTTTCCAAGTTTGTGTAGAGTTTCGAAGTCGCTTCGAGACAAGACTCATCTTCCTTGCACCGTGACTTCGATGGAATCCTCCGGGGGACACGCCATTTCCTTAGCAAGTTTTGTTAAAGCGTCGGCATGAGCATTATCTCCCTGAGGAATCCGGTAGAAAGTCACCTCATGAATCTGCTCTAGAAGCTTCATCACGTACAGATGGTATTCTGTTAATCTTGGTTTTAGAATTCTGTATTGTCCCATGACTTGCTGGATGACATGTTGAGAGTCACCATAAATGGCAATGTTCGTTATATCCATTGAAATCGTCAACTCCAATCCGGTAATTAAGGCTCATATTCTGCTTCATTGTTGGTACATGGCTCTG
>NW_018219981.1:0-706 GCF_001263595.1 Phalaenopsis equestris
TAAAATGATAAGTGATTAAGTATTGGATGGAAATTATGTGAAGTATTAATATTTAATATTGGAATAAGTTATGATGATTTTAAACCTTGTACCTCATTTACTTCTTGATTTAGCCAATTAAAATTTTAATATATGTTGTGAGAACATGTTGTGAGAACATGTAAAATTCGAGATGGTATTCTCTCACTCAACAAATGGTAAGAATCACATGAGAATGTATGGATGAGAATATAATTCATATGATTGTGTTCAAATAAATAGAAAAATAAACTTTAATCGATGTAGAATTAGAGGACTTTAGAGTGATAAGCTAAAACCTCCAATTTGATTTATAGTTTTAGGTTTTGATACGAGATGTTAGCTCTCAAGTGGAGGGAGAAGAAAAAAGTCTAGAGTAAGACCTAGTATCTTCCATATCTAACCTGTCTTCAAGACTATTCAAACTTTAAATTAGCCAATGTCCTTTATAACATCTTTAGTAAGGAGTAAAGATTATTATTGCTCCTATTTGACACAACACAATTTGAATGCTTCCACAACAAAATTCCTATATTTGTTACTAATTCATGTTAAGGAAAAATTATTTCATTTAAATTACCTTCATCATACAAATATCTAGTTAAATTTAGTTAGTTGTTTACTTTGCTTTGAATTATAAAAAAATTTTGAATTATAAAAAAACTACAAAAAGAATCGAACTTTCATT
>NW_018219982.1:0-254 GCF_001263595.1 Phalaenopsis equestris
AGCCAAAATGTTCTTTTAAAATCTTCTTTTAAAGTTGTGGATGAGCATTCCCAAGAGTTTCCTAAGCATCCCTTCAAAATTTGGCCTTATCCAAAGCTTCAGTAAGATTATGGCGCGTGAGGCGCCCCTTTACAAAGTGGCCTTGAGGGCGCTGTCGGCGGGCTTCTGAAGAATTTTGTCCTGTACTCTCAGGAAAAACTCGCCGTCGGCGGGGTCGAAGGCACCGTCGGCGGCCTAGTTCAAATCTTCACATT
>NW_018219983.1:0-213 GCF_001263595.1 Phalaenopsis equestris
ATAGTCAAGTTTAACTGACCAATCCATTTTTGCTGAATTCACAGATTTTCCATAATTCTTTTAGTTCCCTGATTGGATAATTCAGCCAAACCACTTGTCTGAGGATGATAAGCAGTAGCAATCCTATGATTTATATGATATTTCTTTAATAACTTCTCCATAATGACATTTCTGAAATGACTTCCCCCATCAGTAATGATAACTCTCGGCATC
>NW_018219983.1:223-938 GCF_001263595.1 Phalaenopsis equestris
CATCCCAAATCTACAAAATATGTTGATTTTCAAAAACTTTGCAACAGTTTGAGCATCACATCGAGGTAAAGCAACAACTTCTATCCATTTAGATACATAGTCCACTGCTAACATAATATATAAATTTCCGAAAGATGGTATAAATGGTCCTATGAAATCTAATCCCCAAACATCAAATATTTCAACTTCTATCATATAATTGAGGGGCATCTCATTTCTTTTAGAAATATTGCCAACTCTTTAACATCTATCACAAGTTTTGATATAAGCATTAACATCTCTAAAAATTGTAGGCCAATAAAATTCAGATTGTAGAATTTTGTATGTTGTTTTATCAACAACAAAATGTCCCCCAAAATAAGAATTATGACATTTTTGGATAATTTTATAAGTTTCTTCTAATGGTACACATATTTGAATGATCAGATCCTTTCCTTGTTTATATAAATATGGGTCATCCTAAAAATAAGTCTTAGCTTCAGAAACAAATTTCCTCATTTATTGGTATGTCATTCCATAGGGTTTAAGATTACTAACAATATAGTTCACAATGTCGGCATACCACAGAACACACCACTCAATTAGAGTGAACAATTTTTCATATGGAAAATGTTTATTAATTTTTTTTTCAAAATAGAGTGGTTTTTCTAATTCAATCCCGGACAAATGATCAGTAATTTGATTTTTAGTTACCTTCTGATCTACTATTTCAAAA
>NW_018219984.1:0-217 GCF_001263595.1 Phalaenopsis equestris
CATGGGTCCAAGTGGGTGCAAATGGCCAAAACTTGAGTTTAGGTTTGGTTAGCCATGTCAATTGGTGCAATTGATTGTTGCATTTGGTGTAGATGATCATAAGGAACAACTTTGGTGAAGGATGGAAGTGGTTTTGAGTCCAATTGAAGGGCCAATTTGAGGGAATTTTGAACTTTGATCAGTTTGGTCATGTTGGGCTAGGCTTGGGACTAGCTTG
>NW_018219985.1:0-1630 GCF_001263595.1 Phalaenopsis equestris
AGGGTCCTCTTAAACCTTTGAGTTTGAGAATATCAACAGTGGGCAAGAGGTTTTTGAAGAATCTCCAGCAGAAGAAAGAAATTGAGGGGGATAGGAATCTATTCCAGATGACCTCACCCCAATTGACCTTCTCCCAGAGATTTAACTTGGCATAAATTGCTTTGTTCAGGCTTTGGTTAGTGTAACTTTGCCAAATGATCTTATCCTTTCTGTCTTTAGCAAACACAATTCTAGTGACTAGAGATAAATGAGGCTCTTGAATGAGAGATTGGAGCTTAGGAACATCCCAGGAGTCCCCATCCCAGAAGTCACAGACTAGGAGCTGAGCATTAAAATCTGGAGGGGGGGCCCAATTCAGTCTTTAGGACACCAGTTGTCAAGCCAAAAGTTCACTTTACCATTCCCCAATTCTTAAATGTACATGTCTTCAGCTTTCTCTCTGAATTTTAGCATGTTAGTCCAAATTTTGGAGTCTCTCAGCTTTTTAGTGATAAGGGAGGGGTGTTGGCCCTTGCAATAATTACCATACATGAATTTTGCCCACAAGGAAGTTTGTGCTCTGAATTGAATCCACATCTTGCAGAAATTAATGTTTACAACTTGTTGGAGCCCCTTGAACCCCAGCCCACCAGCTGAAATGGGTTTGGCATCCTTCTGCCAAGAAGCCCAATGTAACTGCTTTCTTTGACCAGCCCATAAAAATCTATTAAAAACTCTCTCCAACTCGATTTGGGTGATTTTCTTGAGTTAGTTGGTTTGAAAGATATAAGAGGGGAAGGTTGTAAGGATACTTTTCAGAAGAGTGATCCTTCCCCCATTAGATAAGAAGGAGTGAGTCCAACTGGATAGAGTTTTCTGAATTTTCTGTAGGAACTCATCAAATTGGGTCAATTTTGATCTTCCCCTAATGAGTTGAACTCCCAGATACCTTACAGGTTCCCTAGTAGTAGAGAAGTCAGTGTAATTGGAGATCCAGGGCTTGGTATTGGAAGAAGTCCTCTTGTTAAATTTCAGTTGGCACTTAGTGGGACAGAATTCCATTCCAGATTGTTTCTGAAAATGTTGTATGCATTTATAATCCTTCTTCACAGCTAGCTTATGAACATTGGAGAATAACATTATGTCATCAGCATACATGAGATGTGAGATAGCTAAATTGGATCTATGGTGAAATATGGAATATTGATTGTTGAAAATGTTCCTGTCAAGCATTCTAGAAAAGTAATCCATAGCAATAATAAAGATTGTGGGAGAGAGTGGATCACCTTGCTTTAGTCCTCTAGATGCAGTGAAAGCCCCTTGGAGTTGGCCATTGATAACGATGGAGTGGTTATTATTGGCAAGCCATCTTTGAATAAGATTTCTGAATTCAGGATGAAATCCTCTAGCTGTAAGCATACCCAAGATAAAGTTCCAGTCAATGGTATCAAGGCCTTCTTAATGTCTAATTTATATATGAGGTTTCCTCCTCTGCTGATTTTATCAAGATCCAATGTGAGTTCCTGTGACAAAAGCACATTATCATTAATAGATCTACCTTTAATAAAGGCAATTTGGTTGGGGCATATGATTATGTCCAAGTGAGGTTGCAGCCTTCTCACAATGATCTTGCTAATGAGTTTGCTGATGA
>NW_018219985.1:3590-28148 GCF_001263595.1 Phalaenopsis equestris
TTGATTGGAGTCTTGTAAAGCCACACAAAGCCCCTCATCTCGTCCGGCCGCCACCACATGTCGCTGTACTTTCGACGCTGATGCCACGTTCGTGCCGAGGCGCCGATACCGAAGGCGATGTGGGAGAGATTCGTCGGCGGCTGGAGTTGATTGATTGGTGTGATTGGGGGGGCGTGACATGAGCGGAACCGCCAGGGGGATGGAGCGGATGAGAAAAGGGAGTAGGTGACGAGTGCGAGAGAGAAAAGGAGGAACGTGCAGAGGGAGGCCTTGATGGTTCGTCGGAGGATTACGCGGGTGATTTCAGACGTTAGGAAGCAGGGTTTACAGACGGGAAGCATCATTCCTGCCGCGTTTAATTTTGGGAGGGATGCAAGACGAAAAGGGACTTTTTTTTTCCAAGCGAGGAAGAAAACAATGCGTTATATGATTTTTCGAGTGATGCAACGTCTTTTATAACCAATTTTAATGTTTGTATTTTGGCTGAATACGAATACGAGGATAAATAAATAGAGGTTGCTTGATGGATGGATTCGTAGCTGAAAAATGGCATTATTTACAACAGGTGCTTGTTTTAACTATTCTATTTAAGACTCATAACGGAGAAATTTTCTGCAATGACTTTTTCTTCATTTCATTAGAAATTGTCCTTTGTACAAACGCTTTAACGTAAGTTTTATCTAAGAAATGGACAATTTACATACCTACCCTTTAATTTTTATGTATTTAAATGTCTAACATATAATTTTTTTTTAAATATATATATATATATATATATGTATGTATTTAAGTTTAGAAAAATATGAAATCAAAATGATCCCATATCTTTCAAAGTTTAAATGAAAGAGCACTACACCTTAAGCTATGTATCTATCCTGAAAGATAAACAAAAGACTTAAGGGTGAGGTTCGATCAAATAAACTAATAATCATATGACATCCGTTTGGTTTGTGAAAACCATTTTCTTTATAAGCTGACAAGTTACCCTATTTAATATGAAAAATTAAATAGGGTTTATATTAAGCTAGGTTTGAAAAAGCAATTTATATAGGCAAGCCCCTATAGTTAATTACATCCGAGATAATTGAAGTCACCTAAGAAAACTTTTGATAAAAATTAAGAAATATTGTATTCAAGAAGGTCAAAGGAATAGGACTTTTCAACGAGATGGTGTGAAAGGGGAATGACTCAAATTTGGAACATTTTATGGAATCCAAAGAGAGAGAGACTAGTGGATTTCATAAATCTGAAGGAGAACCTTAGTGACTTCCCAAGCTACCCTATGGTTTGTCTTCAGTTTAGAGGAGAAATATTTAAAGTTTTATCCTGCCAAGTTTATTAATTTAGGGCTTATAATCGTATGAAATGATCACACAAATAGCCTGGAAGATGTGAGGATTTAGGTCATGACGAACGACAACCTCAGAATCTTAAAACGAGTTAGGGCTTATATTGTGTAGAATAGCTATACAAAAGCCTAAATATAAGTTGAGGATTTATGTTGCATAAGTAAACAACTTTGAAGTCCTATGGATTGTTATTTAATTCTATGGTTGTAAAGAGGCCTGTTTCAAATGCAAGGATGGGAATAGGGAATAAAGAGGCCTATCCCGAATGCAAGGATGGGAATAGGGCGTAAAGAGGCCTACCCCGAATGCAAGAATGGGAATAGGACATAAAGAGGCCTATCCTGAATGTAAAGCTGGGAACCTGAATTTAGGTACTGACCCCCGAGAATAACATGAAATTAGTGTGGAGAGTTTGTAGTGTTAACCTCATAGATATGTGTCATGTGAAGATTGACATTGGTGAGAAAAAAAAATTGTGAGATTTTGTATAGAGTATGAGACTCCAAGAGATGTGGAGAAGTTGGTGCAGACAAGCATAGTCGTGCTATGCAAGCAATAAGTAAGAGACCTCGAACTCGAGGGAAACAAACTCAAGCAAATTTATTTTTCTTTTCTTGTGGTTTTTTTCACATTTAATTATCGAAGCATATATATTTTATGAAAAGATTTAATTTTCATTGGTTGTTTTATCATTCAAAAAGAATATTTTATCCAAATTTCATTATCATTAAGTTTTATTATTTTGTTCTTTGTTCATTGTAGTTTACAACCAACGTACGGTTCAGTGGCTCTTGCTTAATCGAACAAAAGGAAACTCAAGAAACATACTGCATTCTAAGACAAATTTCATTGACATTCTCAAAATAGGCGTTACAGGCTGAATATATGCTGAAAGCATAAAAACTACATCTAAAACATTTCATGCTGAATACATCTAAAATATCACATGCTGAATATATATAATGTACGCTACTCTGACGCAGTGCAAAAGGTGACAAAAAGAATTGTTTGTTTGTCCTCTATGGGACGAGCGCTCGATCAGGCTGACTTACTCAGTCATGCTCCAGGACAAGAATTACCTTTATGCGTACTTAGAGGTGAAACCCTCTCATAGCTCATACGGGCGTAACTCCTCGAACTCTGGATTTGGTCAGAATCTGTATGACATCTTGTTGTTGTGCATTCTTTTGAATGTCACAGATAGTCTGCGGTGTCGTACCTTTGACATGCAGTGCTTGGCGAGGTCTGCTCCATTTCCTCTGAGAATCTGTACCGAACCTACCGGTAGTGGAATCTCAACGGATCCCTTGAACTCCTTGGGACCAATAATATCAATTTATTTTCCAAATAGTATATTTCTCTTTCTCATGAAGGAGACCGTGTAGAAAGGCGTCACAAAATCATGATGGTCGATATGCGGGGGAATGCAATCTCCCTTTTCGTAGATATTGATGATATAACTGTTTAGAATGCAATCAGCTGGCAGTATGCTCTATCTAACAATTCTCTTGATCATCCACTTTATCTCGGAGGGAATGGGGTCCACCTCATCATTTCTTAGATGCCTGGGGATTCCCTTGTCTATCCTTAGTGAAATTATAGCGGCAACTGCATTTGATGGTGATCCTACCTTTTCCTCTCATCCACTTTTGTGGCTTAGAACAAGTTCTTTCCATCAGCAGGCTAGCTTGACCTTTATCTCTTAAATTAAATATGTAGTTAAGGATTCTTCTTTCATCATTTTCAGAGAATACTCTAGTGTACAGCTCTAGGCCTTCCAAAATATTGATGATATTTCCTCAAATTTCTTTGTAAAACTCAAATTCTCTCCTCTTAAATTTGTTTATCCTTTCTGATTCTATTGTGGAGATCTTTTAAGATCATTGTGGTAGATCTATCATCTCCACATTTGTAGTCTACAACTTCTGACTTGGCTCCACAGGTAATGGAATGTAAAACTCAGTATCCGAGTAAGTTGCTCCTAGTGTCACGTGTCGGCAGCTGTAAATTCTTCAAATGAACTGTTGTCTAAGTGTAGAACATTGCACATCGGACACTCCATGAATGCCCCTCCCGTTGATGACTGAAAAGGAACTTTGATGTTGCACATTGGGTAACCCTTGTAAAATTTCTCTGGTACTTCAGATTGTACTTGCTCCATAGGGAATTCATACTCAACCTCCGTAGCTAGCAGACTGGGGGAAGTTTCCCACATGCAAGGGTCGTAGATTTTCCCCTCAGAAATTGGGGTAAGTAAATTTTCCGCCTCTTCCAGGCGTCTTCTTTCTTCACGTAGAAAAGCTCTGTGTTTGCGATGATTGACATTCCGACACTAAGTTCTTCTTAAAGGTGGATCTGTCAGTCTTCCTTCGTCAGTGCTGACTAAGTTTCCAATTGGTGTGGTTATCATGGATGGTAAATGGCTAGTTCCTTCGGTCGGATATGATTGTGCTACCGCTTTCTTCCTCTTCAGAGAGGAGTCTTCTTTTGGAAAAATTCTCAAAAGCGAGGGTAACCATTCCTTGTCTTGCGGCTAAGTATGTCCATCAGGGGACCTTCATAGTTAACATTGACCTGACCAATGTCTATGTCAAAATCTATGATGCCGCCCCAATGTGCTCTTTCCTTGTTGAGTGCAAAATTCAAGCCATCATAGAAGGAAAAAATCGGCTTTTGCCCTGACATTTTTTTTGTAGATGACAGGAAAAACATCAATGCGCTGAAATTTAGTGGGAACAAGAACAAAACAAAACATTTATTAGATAAAATTTTAATTTGTAAAGTCATAAAATTTTTATTATCATCTTATTTACTTTTACTAAGATGTTAAAATTAAGAAAAACAGAAGAGAAAAAGTATGAAGTGCGCAAGTTCAAAAATTTTCATTTCATTAAGATTAATCTTATTATAAAATTTTGGACCCAGTCATAGACGCTTGGCCAAATAAGTAACCCTAGAACATTCCAGATCTCAAAATCCCATTTTTAAAAATGTCATGTGGCATATTATGTTTTCAAATATCGTCTATTGATCGACAAAATAGGCCTTTCACCTCAGAAATCCACCATTTGGTACACTCCTCTTTAATAGTCTCCTTCTACGACAAATGGTCCCTCCCAAGTTGGTTCAAATTTCCCACTTATATTGCAGTTTGCAAGAATAGGCCTCTTGAGATCAAGAACGAGGTCACGAACTTTGAATGTCATTGGGTGGACCAATTTGTCATGAGATTGTACCATCCTTGCTTGGTAAAGTTTCGAATTTTTTTTTGCGCTTCTAGTTGCTCTCCCTCGAGACTCTCCAATTCTTCAAGTCTGAGCCTTACACTTTCTTATGTTCTAAGCTGATTGGTGACAATGACTCTGAGAGATGGTTTCCAGACTTCTAATAGTAGTACCGTCCTCAGACCCAAATATGAGCACGTAGGGTGTATATTGAGTCAGAGTTTTGAACGTTGTCCGATACACTCACAAAACTTCTAACAGTCTGTTATGCCAATCTCTTTTATTTTCGTCTAGTGTCTTCTTCAAAATTTATTCCAGTGTTTTATTAAAGACCTCGGTCTAGCCATTTTCCCTAGGATAGTAGGTCGTAGAGTATCTCCACTCTATCCCATGCTATTTGACAAAGTTTTTGATTTTAGTGCTTTTGAAAGCTATCCCATTGTAAAAAATTACTCTGCTCAGTATACTGAAATGGTGGATGATCTGACTTTGGAAGAGTTGAAGGACGTGTTATGTTGTAACATCTCATAATGAATCTCCTTCTATCCACTTGGAGAAGTAATATGTAGCAGCAAGAATGAATATATGTCCCTTAGAGGATGGAGGGTCTATTGGACCTATTATGTCCTTGCTCCAACATGCGAAAGGCCACAAAGCAACGGTTGGATGTAGTATAATCGGAGGTTGGAGTAAGACCACCCCATGCACTTGGCACTGGTGACACTTTCTAGTTGTATCCGTGCAATCAGACATCATTGTTGGGCAATAATATCTGAGTCTCTTGATCTTTATTTTCATTTTTGGCCCTAACTTATGAGCAACACAAAATCCAGCTCGTACTTTCTTGATGATATTTTGTGCTTCTGCTCTACTTAGACATTGTAGCCACATTTGATTTAATTATCTTCTATAAAGAACATCTCCCACTAGGGCATATGACATAGCCCTTCTTGTGATGTGATATGCCTCAGAATTGTCCTTTGGTAGCTTTCCAGTTTTTAAATATTCTATAAATGGCTTACGCCAATCTTCATTGATATTAGCCACTATAATCATCATTCCTTCTTCTTTTTCAAGCTTGTGTAGATTATCGAGGTTGATTCGAGACAAAATTGGTTTTCCTTGTACTGTAATATCAATGGAATCCTCCGAGGGACACGCCAGTTCCTTAGCAAGTTTTGCTAGATCATCGACATGGGCATTATCTCCCCAAAGAATCCGGTAGAGAGTCACACTAAGAATCTGTTCAAGTAGCTTCATTGCATACTGATGGTATTCTACTTGCCTTGGCTTCAACATATTGTATTTTCTAGCGACTTGTTGGATGACAAGTTAAGAGTAACCATAAATGGCAATATTCATTAAATACATTGAGGTCGCCAATTCTAAACCAGTTATTAACGCTTCATATTCTGCTTCGTTGTTAGTGCACGGCTCTGTCATGTGAGAGGAGAATCTCAGCATTCCCTTATCTGGTGTGATGAAAATTAGGCTAATCTCTGCTTTGCTTGGTATAACTGTCTCTGATCCTTTGTCTTTTTTGACTGACAAAGCTCTATCGAAGTACATCTCCCAGCATTGTGCACTGAAGGATTCCATTTATAATATCTGTTCATATGACAATTCATCGTTGGGTGGGGACCCAGCTGGAAGTGGGTGTACGACAAGAAAATCTACGAAAATCTGTTCCTTGATAGCACAGAGGGGAATTAAAGTTATATCAAATTGTAATAAAATAATTCACTATCTTGCTAAACATCCAGAACGTGTTGGTCGGGTCATCAAATATTGCAACGGACTAACTTTTGAAATAAAGGTAATCTTATGATAAAGCATGTAACATCTAACATTTTGGGCGGCGAAAATTAAAGCTAGACAATACTTCTCAATGGGCAGATACTTTACTTCCAACGGTATATTAGATGACGACTCAAGTAATAGAGCGCATTTTCTTACCCTTGTCATTGACTTTAGCTTGTAGGGCTCCAAGGGAGTCGTCTAAGGCTGTAGTATAAAGTATCAATAGTTTTCCCGAGATAGGGGCTGCCAAAATAGGAGGTGTTATTAAGTATTGCTTGACGTCCTCAAAGGCCCGCTGGCATTTTTCTTCCCAAAAAAATTTGGTGTCCTTTTTAATTAATGCCGAGAAGGGCTGACACGTACCTGAGAGATTAGAAATAATACGTCTCAGATATGCTAAGTTTGCTTGGAAGGAACGTAATTGTTTCAAGGTTTTTGGAGGAGGCATTTCTAAGATAGCTTTAATTTTATCTGGATTGATCTCGATTCCCTGATGATGAACAATGAATCCTAGAAATTTCCTGGAGGTAACGCTGAAGGAGCATTTTAAGGGATTCATCTTAAGATTAAGTTTTTGTAATCATTCAAACATGATCGTCAAATTGTACAAATGGTATATTTTCTATTTACTTTTGATGACCAAATCATCAATGTAGGATTCCACTTGGTTGTGAATAAGGTCATAAAAAATCTTCATCATTGCTTGTTGGTATGCTGCTCCGGCGTTCTTTAACCTAAACAACATTACTGTGTAGCAAAAGATCCCAATCAGTGTCATGAATGATGTAAGTGCTACATCTTTTGGAGCCATCTTGATTTGGATATTTCCCGACAATCCATCCATTAAGGAGAAAATTTCATGTGTCGAAGCGATGTCCACCATCATTTCTGGTATCGGCAACGGAAATTCATCTTTTGGACATTCTTTCTTTAAATCCCTGATTTCAACACATACACACATTTGTCCATTTCTCTTCTTAACTGGCACAATATTGGCCAACCATGTGGGGTATTGCTCTTCTCTTACAAAGTTAGCATCTATTAACTTCTTCACCTCGATAATGACTTGCTGCTCTATTTCGAAGCACATTCTCTTAAGAGCTTGTTTCACTGAGTTAATGAACTGTGACTTCTGCTGATTTTCCTGACATTTCATCATAACTCCATGAAAAGTAATCTTTAAATTCTATCAGTGACTTAATCAATTCTACAAATTCCTTATTGCCGAGTAGAGAACTTATAAATATTGGTCGAGGATGTTCTTCTGTCCCGAGATTAATTTCTTTCAATTTATCAACAATTGATTTAATTTCTTCTTCAAATTATGGTGGAACATCTTCTATCAGCTAATTGGTAGAGTCATCCTCTATATCAAGGCAATCCTCTTCTGATTCACTAGTAGCAACCATGCAAAATTATGAATCATCGACTGGTCCTACTGTACCAAATCCGAGTCCCTCTTTCGAATTGGGAGTTCAACTTTTAACATTCTATAATTTTTCAAATAGTAGTAATTTATCTTTTTGAACTTGTTTTGACAAATATCCCTGTTGAATTAAATTTTTTACACAAGGACAAAAGTAAACAAAAGATAAGTCCATTAATTCATCAGGGTTCTCATCCAAATTTACATGATTTTTAAGATTAGTAGAAGTAGAAGCACGGTAAAACTTGATCAGCTTTGAACCATCTCTATGGACTTCCTTGAACTCTGAACTCTCAACCTTTTGAGGAAAAATCATAATATGGGTCATGGAATTCACTTTGTGGTTTATCCGATCATAAATTGACTCATATTCACTTTTCTCCACATCTTTCATGAATATCCCGTACTGTAGTTTCTTCTATTTTATTATCATCATTTCCTCCTTGGAACTCTCTTCATCATCAATGTTAATAGTTGGCTTAGCCCATCAAACAATCGTATTGGTTCTTCCTTGTCCTCGTCTCTAGCCCGGACCTTAGTTGCCTGAACTAAAAGAACCTCCACCAACTTGTTTCAAAAAAGTGGTGGAAGAATTGATGAAGCGTAGCTGAATGACTTTTTCTTTAAGACTCTTCTAAATCTTGCACTTTGTTTGTCACAATTTCATGAGAGAAGACAGTTTTCTTTGGAGGGGCATAGTAGGAGGCGTCTTCATGAATGCCCACTTCATGAACTGAAAATAGTTGCAAATCTCCCTTGATGCAATGCTCTTGTCCTTCCTTTTAATACTTATTACATTGGTGTAGAGACGATGGAACCATGTTGTGTTTGTGAATCCACGATCGACTTAGTAGAGCATTAAAAGAGGTCTCGGCGTTGATGATATGGAACTTGGCTGTTGTTACTAGTTCTCCAACTTTCATAAGCAATCTAATCGATCCAAGGGCTCTTTCTCCCTTCTGGTTGAATCCTCTTAGCATCATTTTATCAGCCGTAAGCTCCTGAGCCTCAATGTCCAAATAGTCTAATGTCTGTAGACTCATTAAGTTGAGTGATGCTCCAAGATCTACTAAAACTCTGGACAATATGAATATGCTAATGTTAATGAAGATACAGAGAAATTGGTTATGGTTAGTGGTACCAAGCAGCAAGTCTTCATCTGTAAAGGTTACCCCAAGCTGTCCTTTTGATGAGCAAACTTCATTCTAGGATGTGCTGGCTAACTGAGCTAAGAAAATCTCTGGATAAAGCAAAGCTGTAACCACAACCATAGATTCCCTTATCTCCTTTGACAGGATTAGAGTGTCATAGATGCTTAATTTGGCCGACAACTTCCTAAGATGAGCTAGCATGTTGTAATCCACTCTATAAAATCCTCCAACCTTTACTTGATTATGTGTTTCTTCGATTGGCGGAAGTGGAGGTAATTCTTCTTGAGTTACTATTTCTTTTCCTTTATCTGTTGGAGCTATTCTTCGAGGTAATACCTTTCTGCTCCTCAAGTTTACTTCTATAATTTCTTCTTCTTTAGATGTAGTGGGAAAAACTTTTTATGCTTCTTCTTTGGAAAGATCCAAGTTGATAGAAAGTGGTGCACTGTGGCGCTCGAGGATTAGTTCCTCACTCTTGGCGCTATCTTAATCGGTGTGGTCGATGCCTTCTTCAACCTTATTAACGGGTTCATCGGACTTAAGTACAATTTGAGGATTGGTTTGGGTATCGAGATCGAGGCTAGATTGAGTAAAATCAATGACGCCATCACCAGAAACAGTTAAAATGTAGCCAAAATCATAACCATTATATTCATAATACCCTGTTGGGGAAAAAGATAATCATACATGGTCAGGGGTTTGAGGATTTTCTTCCTCGAAACTGAGACAACCAATCTAATGAGGCAGACCCTATCCTACCCCCCGTGCTATCAATCTTAACGATGTCATTTTTTTCTTTATTTTATGGTAGTGATCTCTTTTGTAAAATGTTTATCTTGGGCTGAACAGGCTGTAGACTTTGGACGGTTACTGAAGCGGTCTGAATCTGATTTAATATTTTCTTGGACGGTTCTTTCAAGCTCTACTCCATCCATCTACCTCTGAATATGGGTCTACCGGAGCAATTGACTAGACCAAAATCATATTCATAGAACCTTTTTTGGGTTCTTTTAAATATTTTTTCAGGATTGTTATGTTCCCTTCTTTAAGGTTCTTTTTGAGCTAATCCTTGCAAAAGAAACAATCCTCTATAGTGTGTCCAAGCATTATGTGATATGGGCAATATTTAAGTTGATCACTCGATAGAGAATCCTTTTTTAGTTGATCATCTCTATTTGTTGAGGCAACTTCCCTCCTTTCATTTGTGATATGTATAATCTTTGGCTGATTAACTTCTGGAGAAGCTAACTGTTGGGGTTGAGATTGTCCTTAAGCTATAGCCATAGCGGCCATGGCAGTGGCCATTTCTTCCTTTCTTTTATCCATTTGGCTGATTTGCCCTTATCTCAAGAAGATAACCCTACGTAGCTCATCTACGGCGTTCTCTTCGATGAGAGGTTGAGCATTGCATGCAGATGCAACAACTCTAGTTTCGATGACATAAATGTCCATGAAGTCTTCCTTGAGGTAATTATTAAAGTCAAAATCTTTGTCATCCTTGTTATCAACAAAAACTCCACATTCTCGGGGCTAACTTAGAATGAGCTTCTCTACCTTTTCTTCAATTACTGATTCTTTTCTCACTTTAAGATCAGGAGGACTTTGCTGAACATCCTCTACTTGGTCATCCATCTCGCTGGCAATAGCTGTGACAATGTCAGATATTTTGGACCCTTGCTTCATTCCATGATCCTATCCCACAGATCACTAAACCGTATTGGAACAACAACCTTGGGTACCCACACCTTTTTCTTTAGTGAAGATGTCTTGAGATGGGGTGGCTCAACATTGGTAGGTCAAAGAGAGGTATGCTCCCCATGGTGCGGACCAGATATAGTACGAGGTAACCTCCTCATATTTTCCTTTAGGACTTCATGATGGGTGATTGTTATAATTCTTGGACCCAAAGGTGACTTAACTTGTCGATGGCCTACGCGTTTTGGAGCAGCAACAGTAGTAGAATCAATGGTGGTAATGGTAGTATCAACTCGACTTTACAAAAAGAATCTAACTGGAATGTGTGCTAGAAAAACTTTAGTTGATTTATGAGACTACCGGGCAGATTTGACGTACCTTGAAATCTCTTTCTTCATGTGAGGGGATACTGCACATTTGACTCGTTCAATTAACTCACTGTCGAAACAACCTTCCTTGGCAGCTAGTCTATGGAACACTATACTGACTCGGGTGATAAGAGTGGGCTTCTTTCTCTCCCCACCATGTCCATGAGTTGACGGTAAGGTAGCGACAATCTTCTGGATATTCCATCAATGTTCATTTAAGGATGGAACCTGCTCCCTCGCAGAAGCAGATAGGTCTTCAGTAACCCTGGCATCAATAGACATTTCCTCAGAAATTTGGGCTTTAGTAGCTCTCCAAATCTTTCGGCTACTGTTTCTTCTTTAAGTTTGGGTTAACGGTGCAGTCCTCGAACTCGATCTAATTTCAAATACTGATGGTGGAACAACCAATCCTTCAGTCGGGTTTTTGACAATCATAACTTTTTTTCCCTTAGCAAAAATGGGAGAAACAAGCTTAGCAGGTGCCGTGGTGATAGTAGTCTTTACCTTCTTATAAGAAGGGAAATCCTGAAGACAGTTCAGGTTGAACTCAACAGGCAGTTCCTAAGCTTCCGCGATAGTAACTTTCATTATAATGAAGGGAGCTTTCTCGAGGATGACCTCAAGATCTTCAAACTCAAATCCAATCTTGATGGTGGGGGTGACGTTACAGGAATTAAGGCTTGTCAATAGGTTGCACGAAAAAGTGAGCGTTGGTAATGCCATTGCAGCAGCTTCAAAAGAAAGCTCTGTGTTAATTATTTGGGCAATAATTCACAATTCTAGTGTGAGCACTAAAATCAACAGAGGTCAATATGTAGACTGGTTAAGTTTTTTATTAATTTGGAAAGATTTTAAACTTTAGTAAAAATAGTTTGTAAATGGAAAGATTTAATTAATATAAGCAAATTTAAGGAGCAAGCGCAACATGAAAAAATTTGGTTTAATTTGCAACATAGCAAATCAAACTCAAAAGGGAAAATAAAGTTTAGGACCCAGCGTGGGACCAAATTTACAATGCTTAATGCCCGGGCAGAATTAATCCATCAACACACCTATTGGGCGTCCAAGCCCAGGAAAAGATTAAAAGTCCTAATGAACTCCTAAACCTCTCTGTTGAAAGGTGATTGAATAGACGGTCCTGAAGTCTGAAGGAGTTGACAGAAATTTACCACGATAGGAATGGGTAAAGTATGTCAACAAAAGAAAGGTAATTTTCTTCATAAGGGACATGAACCCATTACCGATGTATGAAGATAATATTCCCTGATTTAAATGGAAAGAGAACCTATTCCTCAATAGAGTCACCAGAAGTTGGTCGACACTAAAAAGTTGAGGAGTTGCCCGTTGGAAGTTGTCGGTCGCCGGAATCAAAATCCCGTCGCCCTCTTTAGAAAGACATTTAATATATATATATAAGAGCACTATACCTCAAGCTATGTATGTATCCCGAATGATAAACGCAAGACTTGAGGGTAAGACTCAATCAAATAAACTAAAAAATATATGACATTCGTTTGGTCTGCAAAAACCATTTTATTTATAAGCTGACAAGTTCCCCTATTTAATATGAAAAATTCAATAGGGTTCATATTAAGCTGGGTTCGGAAAAGCTTCGTATAAGGGCAAGCCCCTATAGTTAATTACATCTAAGATAACCAAAGTCACCTAAGAAAAATTTTGATAAAAATCATGGGATATTGTCTTCAAGAAGGTAAAAAAAATAAGAATTTTCAATGAGATTGGACGAAGAGGTTTGAAAGGGGAATGACTCAAATTTGGAACATTTTATGGAATCCAAAGAAAGAGACACTAGGGGATGTCATAGATCCGAACGAGATCCTCCATCGCTTGCCAAGCTACCTTATGGTTTGGCTTCAGTTTAGAGGAGAAATATTTAAATGTTTTATCCTGCCAATTTTATTAATTTAGGGTAACACTCTTGTGAAACAATCACACAAATAGCTTGGAAGATGTGAGGATTTAGGTGGTGACAAATGAAAACCTTGGAATCCTAAAATGAGTTAGGGCTTATATTTTTTAGCTGAGTTATAAAAAGGCATAAGCTATACAAATGCCTAAAGATAAGTTGAAAATTTATGTTGCATAAGAAAATAACCTCAAAGTCTTTATGACTTGTTATTTTGTTACTTTATTCTAAGGAATGGTTTAGCTGGTGTAGACATGTTCTGCTATTAAAGATGGTTGTGCTGCCCACATTGCTAGCTCCAAGCTCCTCATCGTAACGAGTTTAATTTTTCTAATGTGTCATGTCATGATGTCAAATCAAGTGTTCCTAAGGTTCATGGTTGTTTAAATATTATGGGGCATATTAAAGTTGATTAGAGCAACACCGATTAGGATCCTACGGTTCCCTCGTTCTGGTATCACTATTTTCTTTCGGATTGATTTAGTCCAAATAAATTTACTAAAATCAACTTAATTAGTTCCATACTTTCATTTAGACTATGGGAAATCTCGTTAGCAACCGAAGGTTACCTCTTCCGAGGGATTTCTAATCATCAGATAAAGATGTTTTAATTTAGTTGCGATTTTTGTTTTGTGATGTTTTTTATTAGATCTTGAGTTGTCTTAATTTTTGAATATTGTGATGGTGAATTTTATCTTGTTTGATTTTAAAATTTTTTGTTTTGGTTTTGTGGCTATCCCAACAGTTTCATTATTTAACATGCAAGTTTGAAGCAAGAAGTACAAAGGTGTAAACGCAGAAATTTAAAATGCGTACCTTTCAATTCCTCTAGTTCCTCCACCTGAAAGGTTAGTATTTGCAAGACATGTATATAATTTTTCAGGAAATTTAAATTGTACGAGTAGTTGAAGATATAGCTATCCAACCCTAAAGTATGACTTTATTGAGTCTCCGAAGTTCTTAGTGGATGATTCAAGAACAAAATATAGCAAGTTCAATTTGTCCTTTAAAATATCCAAAATATTTTGAAGTGCTCTGGGTATGACCCTGAATTACTTTGAAGATCTCTTGAATTGTTTCGAATTCATTTCTAAACTTACGATATTGTTCCATTAATCATCCAAGTTTAGAGTCTAGCTACCCCGTTGCCTAGTGAAACTTGACAATTCAATTATTTCGAGGGAAGGATACTTAGTCAATTTGACACTTTACTTTAAAGATTATATGGATGAATACCCTTAAGATAAGCCTGTCATTAAAGATTTGGTGCTCATCACAAATGGGCTTGAAGTGCTTACAAGATGCTAATCATTTATCATATCATCACTTCTAAACACCAATCAATATATTTAAATATTGAGCTTTGCTCACTATCAAACCCTTAACAATTTCAAAAGGGAGAAGTTATCATCGTCATAAAACTTTTATTTAAATGATAGGTATCCTTATCAACAGATCATTCATCACCAATGATGTGCTAGAAGTGAGTGAATTATCATCTTCCTAGTTTAAACCCATCACTTCAAGATCATTTGATCTTAATTGACTTCCAAATCATGATGATTAGGGAAATTATGATTATGAAAAGATGGTAAATGAGTTTCTATCTTTAACCCATTACATTTCAATCATCCAATGCTTTCATTAAGGATCTAAATTACATATCCCCAATGGTTAATCCTAAATTTTGATTAAGACACCAAAATCTAAAATTACCACTTTGCCCTTTGGGATTTTTCATCTTATAATTCATCAAGTAAAATTCAAATGAACTTGAAAATCTTTGAGTATCCCATCCATGGATTAATTAAACTATCAGGGAGGAAAGTATGATTTTTCAAAATTTGATTCAATTTAAAATGATTATTTGAACCCAAGAAATAGGATTTTTCAATGTTAATTTTTTTAATTAAACAAAATGAAGCTTTGATTTATGGGAAAATTATTTGGGGTTTGCTTAGCTTAGAAGAATACTTGAACAAAATTTTATGATTTTTTGAAAAATATTGTAATTATTATAATTATTTAATGGTTATTTTAAATGATTATTTAAATACAAAATATGTTT
The DNA here is from genome assembly GCF_001263595.1 of Phalaenopsis equestris. Taxonomy (NCBI): domain Eukaryota; kingdom Viridiplantae; phylum Streptophyta; class Magnoliopsida; order Asparagales; family Orchidaceae; genus Phalaenopsis; species Phalaenopsis equestris. The sequence goes on from NW_018219985.1 coordinate 18,599, forward strand.
TAATCTCCAAAAATCACTTTTAAATTTTAATTAAACCCTCATAAGTCCAAGAAGCATAAAGGAACAAATTTTTATATTTTTATTATAATTTTAAATTTATTGTAATTATTTTAATGAAAAATAAGAAATATACAATTTAGGCATTTAGAATTTTATTTGTTTATTTAAAATAATTAGAAAAAAATAATTTAAGGTGTCCCCAGAGACCAGGGAACAATTGTGCACATTTTGAAACATTTTTGTATTTTTGAAAATTTTGCTTATTTTAATTATTTTTAATTAAAAATATACTTTAAAAATAAAATATTTCAAAAAAAAAACTTTTACTTTTATTAAATGCCCCTGATCACAAGCAACTAAGAAAACTTTTTTTCATAATTTTCCCAAGTTTATTTAATTTAATATAATTTATTTTGTGCAAAAATACTATTTTTACTTACAAAATCCACTTTAATCGCCAAATCAACTTAAATAAATTTAAAATTTTTACGGAGTTGAAATGATTTTTATAAACAATGTGGAATCAATTTTTCCAAATTTTGATTTATATTTAATTTAAATAAATTAACAAAAAGTAAAAAATGTTCAATTAATAACAAAAACTATACAAAATTATTCAAATCATCACAATATTTTTCCTGAGCTCTCCTGACCACAGGCAACCTAACAAAATTGATCCCATAATTTTCTGAGGAATATTTTAAATTATATGATTAACTAAAGCCAAAATATCCATTTAGGCTTGAAATATAGGGTTAGAAGCACAAAGGTGGTCTCTAACTTTGGAAAAATCAGAGGAGGTACCCTTTGTCATGTGGAACCAAATCTAAAAATTTGAAGCCATGGTGATTAGTATTTAATCATAATGAATTAAAATACCTCAAAGAGCATTTAATTAATTAAAAATCATACACTTGACAAATAATTTCTATTTTTTGTCCACATTGTTCTCCTCTGTTCACTGAACAATACGGTATTTTTTTTTTATTTTTATAATTTTTCTATGAAAAGTTATGATTTTTCATAGATATGTTATTTATTCAAAATAAGAAAATCCTAATTTTCTACTCATCCCAATCACGCGCCGCGCCATCCTCGTCCTCTTTGAAATGCCATGCATCGCCTCTTGGTTCGATGCTCCCATCTGACTCAGTAGCCACACGTCCCACTGTTCACGCATGAAGACTCCGCCGGGCTCGATCTCGTCCATCCTTTCAATACACGCTCGATCAGACGACTCTCCATCATCATCCCCAGTAGCCAAAGCCCGTGAGCTGTCTAAATTCTAGACCTAAGATGTCCCTTGATACTCAACTAAATCACATGGGTTTTGTTCCTACACCTTCATCCACTCAAGTATAACACATCCATACAGTTACAATGCTATGAAATCAAACTTCACTTCACATTTGGTAAAAATGAGCTCAAGATTAGGTTTAATGGCCAATACCTTTGTGTGAGAGGGGAAGCCTCAATCAGATGCTTGTGGAAGCTTCAATGGAGTCCAAAAAACCTCTTAGATGTGTTGGTTTCCTCTAGTGTAAGCTTCAAGTACAAGTTCAATGAAATGGGGTGAGTCCTCGGTCTAGGAGTGACTTGGAGAGCTCAACAGAGGGGGACTTAAATGGGAATCCTCCTCTCTTGCTTTGAGAAAGCTCAAGAGAAGTTCAATTTGGAGTTTGGGGGAGTTTTGAGGATGGCAGAAATTTGTCTTGATTTTGAGCTCAAAAATTGATCTCAGGTGATGGGCGAAGTGACCAAGAAATGGTTGCAATGAGCTTAGGGATTATTGGAGGAGCTCTGTGAGCAATTTGACAGAGTTTCCCCAAGGAAATTGTATTTCCTTATGTTTGGGCCATGGAGGAGGGGTTTAATAAAAATGGCCTAAGGTAGAGCTCAGGGCTTCAATTTGGGTGCAAAGTGGAGCTGAGGTGGAGGCCTTGAAAGTGCTAAGATCCAATCAGAGCTAAGCAGCTTGGATGAGTGATTTGGATTTTGATTTAAGGGCAGTGGCTTTCAATTTTTAGGTTTTTCGACCACTAGGCCTGCCTGCAAGACCAGGGGTGGTGGCCAGAAGAACCAGGTGAGCCATGTGGAGGGTTAATTATGATTAACCCTTAATGGTTTGGCATGATGGAAAAGTATTTTTAAATAAGGACTAAATATGGTTAAGATCTCTTAAATCAAGGGACCATTGGTCCATGACTTATCTAGGGTGGGATAGGTGAGTCTAGCCTAGTCATCAGGGTCCATTTGGTGGTTGTGGTATCATTAATTTGGTTATTTGGGAATGACTAAGTCAATCTTGGTGCATGGGTTCAATTTGGGTCAAATTGGATTAAAGTTGGGTTTGGATTAGGCTAGCCATGAAATTGAGCCCAATTTATTGATCAATTTTGTGTAGATGATTGTCATGAAGAGTTTGGAAAAGATTTGGAGTGATTTTTAATTAGATTTTAGCATTTGGTCAATTTAGGGGGTGTTAGGTTAGACTTGGGCTTAGGTTGGGTTAGAGTTGGGTTAAGTCCAAATTGATGGTTGAAAATTATTTATAAGCTGACAAGTTCCCCTATTTAATATGAAAAATTCAATAGGGTTCATATTAAGCTGGGTTCGGAAAAGCTTCGTATAAGGGCAAGCCCCTATAGTTAATTACATCTAAGATAACCAAAGTCACCTAAGAAAAATTTTGATAAAAATCATGGGATATTGTCTTCAAGAAGGTAAAAAAAATAAGAATTTTCAATGAGATTGGACGAAGAGGTTTGAAAGGGGAATGACTCAAATTTGGAACATTTTATGGAATCCAAAGAAAGAGACACTAGGGGATGTCATAGATCCGAACGAGATCCTCCATCGCTTGCCAAGCTACCTTATGGTTTGGCTTCAGTTTAGAGGAGAAATATTTAAATGTTTTATCCTGCCAATTTTATTAATTTAGGGTAACACTCTTGTGAAACAATCACACAAATAGCTTGGAAGATGTGAGGATTTAGGTGGTGACAAATGAAAACCTTGGAATCCTAAAATGAGTTAGGGCTTATATTGTGTAGTAAAGCTATACAAATGCCTAAAGATAAGTTGAAAATTTATGTTGCATAAGAAAATAACCTCAAAGTCTTATGGATTGTTACTTTATTCTAAGGAATGGTTTAGCTGGTGTAGACATGTTCTGCTATTAAAGATGGTTGTGCTGCCCACATTGCTAGCTCCAAGCTCCTCATCGTAACGAGTTTAATTTTTCTAATGTGTCATGTCATGATGTCAAATCAAGTGTTCCTAAGGTTCATGGTTGTTTAAATATTATGGGGCATATTAAAGTTGATTAGAGCAACACCGATTAGGATCCTACGGTTCCCTCGTTCTGGTATCACTATTTTCTTTCGGATTGATTTAGTCCAAATAAATTTACTAAAATCAACTTAATTAGTTCCATACTTTCATTTAGACTATGGGAAATCTCGTTAGCAACCGAAGGTTACCTCTTCCGAGGGATTTCTAATCATCAGATAAAGATGTTTTAATTTAGTTGCGATTTTTGTTTTGTGATGTTTTTTATTAGATCTTGAGTTGTCTTAATTTTTGAATATTGTGATGGTGAATTTTATCTTGTTTGATTTTAAAATTTTTTGTTTTGGTTTTGTGGCTATCCCAACAGTTTCATTATTTAACATGCAAGTTTGAAGCAAGAAGTACAAAGGTGTAAACGCAGAAATTTAAAATGCGTACCTTTCAATTCCTCTAGTTCCTCCACCTGAAAGGTTAGTATTTGCAAGACATGTATATAATTTTTCAGGAAATTTAAATTGTACGAGTAGTTGAAGATATAGCTATCCAACCCTAAAGTATGACTTTATTGAGTCTCCGAAGTTCTTAGTGGATGATTCAAGAACAAAATATAGCAAGTTCAATTTGTCCTTTAAAATATCCAAAATATTTTGAAGTGCTCTGGGTATGACCCTGAATTACTTTGAAGATCTCTTGAATTGTTTCGAATTCATTTCTAAACTTACGATATTGTTCCATTAATCATCCAAGTTTAGAGTCTAGCTACCCCGTTGCCTAGTGAAACTTGACAATTCAATTATTTCGAGGGAAGGATACTTAGTCAATTTGACACTTTACTTTAAAGATTATATGGATGAATACCCTTAAGATAAGCCTGTCATTAAAGATTTGGTGCTCATCACAAATGGGCTTGAAGTGCTTACAAGATGCTAATCATTTATCATATCATCACTTCTAAACACCAATCAATATATTTAAATATTGAGCTTTGCTCACTATCAAACCCTTAACAATTTCAAAAGGGAGAAGTTATCATCGTCATAAAACTTTTATTTAAATGATAGGTATCCTTATCAACAGATCATTCATCACCAATGATGTGCTAGAAGTGAGTGAATTATCATCTTCCTAGTTTAAACCCATCACTTCAAGATCATTTGATCTTAATTGACTTCCAAATCATGATGATTAGGGAAATTATGATTATGAAAAGATGGTAAATGAGTTTCTATCTTTAACCCATTACATTTCAATCATCCAATGCTTTCATTAAGGATCTAAATTACATATCCCCAATGGTTAATCCTAAATTTTGATTAAGACACCAAAATCTAAAATTACCACTTTGCCCTTTGGGATTTTTCATCTTATAATTCATCAAGTAAAATTCAAATGAACTTGAAAATCTTTGAGTATCCCATCCATGGATTAATTAAACTATCAGGGAGGAAAGAATGATTTGGAGGAAAGTATGATTTTTCAAAATTTGATTCAATTTAAAATGATTATTTGAACCCAAGAAATAGGATTTTTCAATGTTAATTTTTTTAATTAAACAAAATGAAGCTTTGATTTATGGGAAAATTATTTGGGGTTTGCTTAGCTTAGAAGAATACTTGAACAAAATTTTATGATTTTTTGAAAAATATTGTAATTATTATAATTATTTAATGGTTATTTTAAATGATTATTTAAATACAAAATATGTTTTAATCTCCAAAAATCACTTTTAAATTTTAATTAAACCCTCATAAGTCCAAGAAGCATAAAGGAACAAATTTTTATATTTTTATTATAATTTTAAATTTATTGTAATTATTTTAATGAAAAATAAGAAATATACAATTTAGGCATTTAGAATTTTATTTGTTTATTTAAAATAATTAGAAAAAAATAATTTAAGGTGTCCCCAGAGACCAGGGAACAATTGTGCACATTTTGAAACATTTTTGTATTTTTGAAAATTTTGCTTATTTTAATTATTTTTAATTAAAAATATACTTTAAAAATAAAATATTTCAAAAAAAAAACTTTTACTTTTATTAAATGCCCCTGATCACAAGCAACTAAGAAAACTTTTTTTCATAATTTTCCCAAGTTTATTTAATTTAATATAATTTATTTTGTGCAAAAATACTATTTTTACTTACAAAATCCACTTTAATCGCCAAATCAACTTAAATAAATTTAAAATTTTTACGGAGTTGAAATGATTTTTATAAACAATGTGGAATCAATTTTTCCAAATTTTGATTTATATTTAATTTAAATAAATTAACAAAAAGTAAAAAATGTTCAATTAATAACAAAAACTATACAAAATTATTCAAATCATCACAATATTTTTCCTGAGCTCTCCTGACCACAGGCAACCTAACAAAATTGATCCCATAATTTTCTGAGGAATATTTTAAATTATATGATTAACTAAAGCCAAAATATCCATTTAGGCTTGAAATATAGGGTTAGAAGCACAAAGGTGGTCTCTAACTTTGGAAAAATCAGAGGAGGTACCCTTTGTCATGTGGAACCAAATCTAAAAATTTGAAGCCATGGTGATTAGTATTTAATCATAATGAATTAAAATACCTCAAAGAGCATTTAATTAATTAAAAATCATACACTTGACAAATAATTTCTATTTTTTGTCCACATTGTTCTCCTCTGTTCACTGAACAATACGGTATTTTTTTTTTATTTTTATAATTTTTCTATGAAAAGTTATGATTTTTCATAGATATGTTATTTATTCAAAATAAGAAAATCCTAATTTTCTACTCATCCCAATCACGCGCCGCGCCATCCTCGTCCTCTTTGAAATGCCATGCATCGCCTCTTGGTTCGATGCTCCCATCTGACTCAGTAGCCACACGTCCCACTGTTCACGCATGAAGACTCCGCCGGGCTCGATCTCGTCCATCCTTTCAATACACGCTCGATCAGACGACTCTCCATCATCATCCCCAGTAGCCAAAGCCCGTGAGCTGTCTAAATTCTAGACCTAAGATGTCCCTTGATACTCAACTAAATCACATGGGTTTTGTTCCTACACCTTCATCCACTCAAGTATAACACATCCATACAGTTACAATGCTATGAAATCAAACTTCACTTCACATTTGGTAAAAATGAGCTCAAGATTAGGTTTAATGGCCAATACCTTTGTGTGAGAGGGGAAGCCTCAATCAGATGCTTGTGGAAGCTTCAATGGAGTCCAAAAAACCTCTTAGATGTGTTGGTTTCCTCTAGTGTAAGCTTCAAGTACAAGTTCAATGAAATGGGGTGAGTCCTCGGTCTAGGAGAGACTTGGAGAGCTCAACAGAGGGGGACTTCAATGGGAATCCAAATGGGAATCCTCCTCTCTTGCTTTGAGAAAGCTCAAGAGAAGTTCAATTTGGAGTTTGGGGGAGTTTTGAGGATGGCCGAAATTTGTCTTGATAGAAATTTGTCTTGATTTTGAGCTCAAAAATTGATCTCAGGTGATGGGCGAAGTGACCAAGAAATGGTTGCAATGAGCTTAGGGATTATTGGAGGAGCTCTGTGAGCAATTTGACAGAGTTTCCCCAAGGAAATTGTATTTCCTTATGTTTGGGCCATGGAGGAGGGGTTTAAATAAAATGGCCTAAGGTGGAGCTCAGGGCTTCAATTTGGGTGCAAAGTGGAGCTGAGGTGGAGGCCTTGAAAGTGCTAAGATCCAATCAGAGCTAAGCAGCTTGGATGAGTGATTTGGATTTTGATTTAAGGGCAGTGGCTTTCAATTTTTAGGTTTTTCGACCACTAGGCCTGCCTGCAAGACCAGGGGTGGTGGCCAGAAGAACCAGGTGAGCCATGTGGAGGGTTAATTATGATTAACCCTTAATGGTTTGGCATGATGGAAAAGTATTTTTAAATAAGGACTAAATATGGTTAAGATCTCTTAAATCAAGGGACCATTGGTCCATGACTTATCTAGGGTGGGATAGGTGAGTCTAGCCTAGTCATCAGGGTCCATTTGGTGGTTGTGGTATCATTAATTTGGTTATTTGGGAATGACTAAGTCAATCTTGGTGCATGGGTTCAATTTGGGTCAAATTGGATTGAAGTTGGGTTTGGATTAGGCTAGCCATGAAATTGAGCCCAATTTATTGATCAATTTTGTGTAGATGATTGTCATGAAGAGTTTGGAAAAGATTTGGAGTGATTTTTAATTAGATTTTGGCATTTAGTCAATTTAGGGGGTGTTAGGTTAGACTTGGGCTTAGGTTGGGTTAGATTTGGGTTAAGTCCAAATTGATGGTTGAAAACAGTCTAGGAAAGAATAACATGAAGAACTCTCAACATTAATTCGGTGTCAATTTTTGGGTTTGGGCATTCAATTAAGTGACATTTGGGCATGTGGCTAAGTTGGGGCAAATTTAGGAATTTTGAATTTAGGTTGAAAGTAAGTGGAATTGAAGCTTGAGCAAGCTCAATTTAGGGTTTAATTTTATTTGTGTAAGTGTTTTGAAGAGCTAATGATGAAAATTGAGGCAATTGAGTGGCCCATGGGTTTCAATTGGGTGAGATTGGGTCATATGGTTAAAATTTGGGTTTTGGTTTGGATCAAAATTGAGATCAAAGAATGGGCCAATTAAGCTTGGCTTTAGTTTAAAATGATCATAGGCATGATGAATTTGAGTTTGGAATTGAAATTGGGAAAAATTGGGGTCAAATTCATGGACATTTGGGGTGAATTTGGAAAAATTGGAAAAATTGGGCCTTTAGGGGCAAATTGGGGCTTTTGGTCAAAAAAGGTCAAATTGGTCAAATTGGGATCAATTGAGGGGTTCAAATTGGTTTTTGAGAAATTTAAAATGATTCTGGAGGTTTTAGGAAAGTTTGGTATACCAAGGGTATTTTGTAATTTTGGCAAATTTGGGGGGTATTTTGGTAATTATTGTAATTTTTGGTGGTTTTCTGCAATTTGAGAAGTTTAAAATGGTTTAAAATAATTTTTGAACAAATTTGGGCAGTTTAGGTGAAATTGGGAATTTTTGGCTAAATTTGAGAATTGGGGGTGTTTAGGTAATTTGAGTAGGTTTGTGAGGCAAAAGGCCAAGTTGGATATTTTAGTAAAATTGGGGTGCCAACCACTTTATGTGAGTTATGGACGAATGGAATCCACATTCATTTGGGTCCTTTATGTATTGTTCCTAGCTAAGCCCCAACCGAGAGCTAGTGGGTCTAGGGGACCATCTACATGAGTCTCCCAAAGGATCGATTATGCAATATGCACTTTTTAGAATGTTTTTCTATTTTTAAAAAGATAGTTACTTAAACTAAAAATCATTTTTGTAGGAATTTAAAATTTAAATATTTATGGTATTTTTGATATTTTAATGAAATTGTAACAAATTAAAAAGATAACTAAAGTTTTTGTAGAAGAAAAGTATTTAATATGAAAATATCTTTTTCTTATCATGAATCAGTAATAATTATACGAATTCTATTGTGGAAGTATGCAACTTGTGTTGTGTCAAATAGGAGCAATAATATTCCTTACTTTTACTAGAGATTCTATAAATAACATTGGTTAATTTAAAGTTTCAATAGTTTTGAAGACCGGCTAGGCATGGAAGATACTAGCTCTCACTCTAGAGTTCCCTCAATTCCCTCCTCCTAGGGGCTACATTCTCGTATCAAAACTTAAAACAATAAACCAAGTTGGGGGCTTTAACCTGTCATTTTAAAGTCCTCAAACTCTATACCCATCAATGATTATTTTCCTATTTATTTGCACTCAATCATATGAACTACATTCTCATTCATACAACCTCATGTGATTGTTTCCAATTGTTGACTGAGATAATACCAGCCCGGTTCTTACATATTCTCACAACAAATTTTAACAGTTGGATCGGTCAAATCAAGAAGTAAATGAAGTGCATGGATTTAAATCAGCACAACTTCTTCCAACATTAAGGATCAATACTCTCCACAACTTCCATCCAAAACTTAATTACTTATCATTTTAAGAAGAAAGATAAGGAAAACTACTCATAATCTATGGAGAAAATAAAACCACACTTTAGTTTAAAAGAAGAAATCATTGTCAAACCAACAATAAGTTTTGATTAAAACAAAAAGTAGTCTAAGAAAAAGATAAAAACTTATCTCAAGTCCTCCACAAAACTCTTGAAGTTCCTTTGAATCTCTTATCTTTTACAATCACTCAAAACAAAATAACAAAAAGGATAAAGTAAATAAAAAGTGGTTCCTGAAAATCTCTCCAAACTACCTCCCT
>NW_018219985.1:28637-29602 GCF_001263595.1 Phalaenopsis equestris
ACTTGTATCTGCAAGAAAAACACAAAAATACCTTCCATTAAACTGCAATATCTCAAAAAGACGAATAAAAATATGTCTAAAAACACTATATATTTTAAGAATATCAAAATCTCTCAAACTTAAAATGTTACTTGTCCTCAAGTGACACTTTAATCTTTAAAAATCAAATGTGTATGATATGTATATGAGTTTCTTTAGGAGTTACTAAAATTTAGATTTAGAAATATAGAAGTTCAATTTAGAAAAAAATAATTAGTAAATGAGACAACTTAAAGTTTGAAAATTTTTAATGAGAACTATGAAAATATGAGTTCCTATCTAATTCAAAAACATTGTAAGTTCTCCAAATTTAGATTTTAGTTCTTTTATTTTTTATACTAAAAATTTTTTTTCTAAAAATAATTTTACTTACTATATTAGCAAAAAGTTTTGTTGCAGGAATAATTTTCAGATGGCATTTTCTGGTGCGAAATTCGAGGTGGTGAAGTTCGACGGATTTTTTCTTTTTCTTTTCTTTTCTTTTTTTTTCTTTTCTTTTTTCTTTTTCTTTTCTTTTATGTTTATTTTTCTTCTTCTTTTTCTTTTTCAGGCAAGAATTACTATATCTGGATGGGTCTTTAATGCTTTTGAATTCCAGTTCTCTTTTCTTAAAGTAAAGTCTTGATATAAAACTTTTACTTTTTTTTTTGAGTAAGGAGCCAAGCTCCAATTAATTAATGAAAGAAAAGCCAAATACAAGGGAAATGAAAAAAAAAAGGTGAAAAAAGAGGGCCTATAGAAAAGAAGGCAACCTCTCAACAACAACAAAAGGAGTTATCTGATATAAGGGTAGTTATCTGATTAAGGGAGAGGCAACATATCACTGGATAAAAGGAAATCCAGTGGGGGAGGAATCCTTCTGCTCACTAAAGGATCTTCTATATAGAGACCCCTTCTAGCCACCCCATTGGATGGACTATTTCCAT
>NW_018219985.1:31101-31568 GCF_001263595.1 Phalaenopsis equestris
TAAAACTTTTACTTATAAATATAATAATAGTTTTGAAAATCATTTTAATAAAAAAATTTAAGTATTAAAAACAAAAGTCTAAATTATCTAAAATTTTCAAAAATACAATTTTTCTTACTAAAGATAGTCACTTATATTAATCATTTTCTAAACTAAAAATTTTTAACTTCAAGTTTTTCTTCTTTACTTAAAATTTTACCTAAATTTTCCTACTCATTTCTAAAATCAAAATTTGCTTCCCTAATATAACTTCATATACATAATTAATTTTTTTTTTAAAATCAAATTCACTTGTAGTTCATTTGAGAACAAATAAAATTCCAGTTTTGAAAATATTTTTCATCCCCCCAAACTTAATTTTTTAACAGATTAAATAGTTTAGCATTAGATATATAAAAGGAGGAGTGAAAATTTAAAAATAACTTGCTAACGAGAATTTTAAACCCTAATTATACAAGTATAAAACT
>NW_018219986.1:0-2707 GCF_001263595.1 Phalaenopsis equestris
TAGACTCAACCAAATCACTTTGAGTTTGATCTTATCGACTCGTCTAAGTCAGACGAACATATATATACGGTAATCATGCAATTAAATTAAGCCTAATCAAATAGAGAATCAAAACAGGCTCGGAAGGAAGAGAGTTTCAATACCTTAGCTCTACGAAGGGAAGCTTTGATCAGAGACTCTCGGCATATTCATTGGGGTCCAAGGAGGCTAGGTATTAAGCCTCTTGCTGTGGTGAAATGCCTAGACCCAAATTTGACCAATGCCAATTTCAGGTGTCGATCAAAGTCTATACTAGGGGCTCTATGGAAGGGGGATTTGATTGGGCTTTGGTTTCTTTCAATGTTGTGAAGGTGTGGGTGAGTTTAATTTAATTTTGGTGGAGTATAGAGGTGTGGAGAGCTCTGTTCTATCTTTTGCAAGGTTTTGAACTCAAAAATTGGGCTCCAGCAAGGGGATTCAGGGCAATGTGGTGGTTTGATTACACTGAGGGGGTCTCAAAGAGGCTTTGGGATCAACTTGGGGAAGTCTCTTAGAGAAATTTTCAACTCTCTTTACATGGTCATGGAGGGGAGCCTTTCATAAAAATGGCCTTAGGCTTGCTGCCATGGCTTATTGAGGGGTGAAATGTGCTTCCTAGGTGGAGGGCAGAGAGGCTCTAAGCTTCAATTTGAATGAGGTGGCCTCTAGGTTTGAATTGGGTTTAATCACGTGGGGGTGGCTCTCGGTTTGGCCATTTTCCAACGACTAGGCCGGCCGACCTGCCAAGGGAGGTGGCTAGGGAGGTCAAGTGAGCTAGAGGAATATGTCACAGCAACTTAATGAGTTTAGGCTTTGTTTTGGCAAAAATATCTAAGGCTTAAGCAAATATGGCATTGAATCCCTTGATTTAGGGGACCTTTGGTCCATGGCTTAGCTTAGGTGGTTTCATGGGGTTTAGGCTGGTCCATAGGGTCCAATTCACTAGCGTCCAACTAATGGTTGTGGAGTCATTAATTTGATGACTTTAGGATAGTTAGGCCACCTTTAATGCATGGGTTCAATGTGGGTCCAAGTGATCAAAACTTGGGTTTGCACTAAGCTAGCCATGCCAAATACCCAAAATTGTGTAGATAATTGTTATGAAGATTTTTGGTGAAGGGTTGAAGTGATTTTGAGTTCCATTGGTGACTTGATTTGAGGTATATTCAAAATTTAGTCAATTTGGGCATGTTGGGTTAGACATGGGTCTAGGTTGAGCTATACTTGGGTTAAGTCCAAATTGAATCATCCACATGATCAAGGAAGATGTTGTAAAGATTTTTCATGAAGAGATAGAGTGGAAATTTTGGGGTTAAAGCCCTCAGTTTGGTGAAGTTTGGGGACATGGCTAATTTGGGACAAAATTGGGGATTTTTGGACTTAAGTTGAAATTAAATTAAATTGGGGCTTCACCAAGGCCAATTGAAGGTCAAATTTGATGTGTAGGAATGTTATGAAGATTTTTCAACACAAATTGTGGCAAATTTAGTAGGTCATTGGTTCAATTTGGTGGAACCAAGTCATAGGGCCAAAATTTGGTTTTTGGTTTAGCTCAAAATTGGGTTCAAATCATGGACCAATTGGGCTTTTATTTGGTCTATTTTTGTCATATCAAGGGTTAATTTGAGTTTAGAATTGAAATTGGGGGAAATTAAGACCAATTGGATAGACATTTGAGGTAGATTTGGGAAAAAGAGTGCCTTTAAAGGGCAATTTGGGGGTTTGGTCAATGGTGGTCAAATTGACCAAATTGGCTCATGTGGTAGTTGAGTAAAATGGAATTGGAAATATTTGGGAGGTTTTGGAATTTTTTTAGATTTTTTGGGATTTTGGGCTAAGGAGGGGTATTTTGGTAATTTGGCAAATTTTGGTGATTTTTGGTAGTTTGGGTAGTTTTGGCCAAACTTGGGGTCCCAAGGGTATCTAGGTAATTTTGGGGAGTTTAGGGGCAAAAGGTTAGGTTGGGTATCTCGGTAGAGTTGGAGTGTCTACCACCATTAGTAAGCATGGACCAATGGAAACCCCATTTTGGGTCCTCTATGTAGTGATCTTAGCCAAACCCTAGCCTAGGGCTAATGGGTTTAGGGGGCCACCTACATGAGTCTCCCAAAAGTATTAAGGGACCAAAACCTAGAAGTTTAAATTTAGGGTTGTGAGTGATTGTGAGTGCAAGTATGTACCTTAAGCCCTAGACCAACACCCAGGGTCAACCCTACGGTCTAGTAGTCCTAAGGGTTACTCATCTTGAGTTCCCCCATAATGACCCCACCTACCAGGTGCTGGAGATTAGGACCAATATTTGGAATTTCAAGTTGAGTAGACAAGATTTTGGAATTTTTAATGGTGAGGGTTCCTTTTCTAGTTTTTTAGAAATAGTCAATAGGAAAGTCCTATGGCTAGACCTTAGGCTACTAAAGCGGAAAACTAAACCTCAACCAAAAGTGAGGTCAACAGTGTCTTATAAGCTGTCCTATATGTCCATAATGCAGTACCTAATCTAATAGACCAATTCATTTTGTTAGGATTAATACTCTTCTCTAAAATTCTCTTAATTTCACAATTAGATACTTCCGCTAAACTACTAGTCTAAGATGATAAGCAGTTGCAATTTTATGTACTATATTATATTTTCCTGTCAATCTTGCAACTTTTGCATTTCTAAAATGAGATCCTCTATCAGTAATGATTA
>NW_018219986.1:2717-4881 GCF_001263595.1 Phalaenopsis equestris
ATATCTTGTAAAAATATTCTTAATTAAAAATTTTGAAACACTCCGAGCATCACATCTAGGTAAAATGACTACTTTTATCCATTTTGAAACATAATCTACTGTAATCAATATATATATTTCCAAATGAAGGTATGAACAGTCCCATAAAATCTAATCCCCATGCATAAAAAGTTTCAATTTCCAAATTAAAATTTAAAGGCATTTCATTTCTTCTAAAAATATTACTTACTCTTTGACACTGACTACACGATTTTATATATATATTAACTTCTCCAAATAGCATAGGCCAATAAAATCTAGATTGTAAAATTTTTCGATCAGTTTTATCATTCTCAAAATGTCCTCTAAATTCAGAATCATGACTTTTTTGAATAATCTCCTAACTTTCTTTATAAGGCACACATCGTATTATAACTAAATCTTTACATTGTTAATATAAATGAGGATCATCCTAAAAATAAGATTTTGCATTATAAATGAATTTCTTTTCCTATTGTCATGTCAATCAATATGGTAAAATACTACTAACAATATAATTTACAATATCAGCATACCAAGGTATTTCGTATCCTTTTACAACATAAAGTTGTTCATCAGGAAAAGTATCTTTAATCTCTATTTCAGAATCAGGTATTTCTTCCTGTTCTAACCTCGATAGATGAACAGTTATTTGATTATCAGTCCCTTTTCTATCAACTACTACAAAATCAAGCTCTTGCATCAGAAGTATCCATCTAATTAATCTTGTTTAGCATCATTCTTTTGCATTAAATATTTAATAGAAGAATGGTCAGTATGCACAACATATTTAGTTCCAATCAAATATGATCTAAACTTATTAAAAGCATATATACTGGCTAATAACTCTCTTTCAGTGGTGGTATAGTTAATTTGGGCATCATTAAGAGTCTTACTCGCATAATATATGACCTTGAAAACCATATCATATTTCTGCCATAAAACAGCTCCAATCGCATAATCAATAACATCACACATTAGTTCAAAAGGTTTCTCCCGGTCTGGTGAAACAATTATGGGAGCAGTGATCAATTTTTCCTTTAAAGTAACAAAGGCTTTAAGTCAATCTTTATTAAAGTCAAACTTTATATCTTTTTATAGAAGTTGGCATAAAGGCTTAGTAATTTTTGAAAAATCTTTGATATATCGTCTGTAGAATCCGACATGTCCTAAAAAGCTCCCAACTCCTCTTACATTAGTTGGTGGAGGTAGGCTCAATATAACCTGAATTTTTGCAGGATCTTCTTCCATGACATTTTCTCAAATTTTATGTCCAAAAATAATTTCTCCTGCAACCATAAATTGACCTTTCTGCCATTTTAAAACAAGATTAGTCTTTCACAACGTTCCAAAACTTTCTTTAAGTGATTTAGACATATTTCAAAGGAAGTTCCAAATACATAAAAATCGTCTATAAAGACTTCAATCCCTTTTTCAATCAAATCACTGAAAATTGAAAACATAAATATTTGAAATGCTGCAGGTGCATTAAATAATCCAAACGACATTCACCAAAAAGCAACCATAAGGACCAGTAAATGTTTTTTTCTCTTGATCCTCTAGTATCCAGAAAATCCATCCAAGAAGCAAAAATAATAATGCCCAACTAGTCAATCCAACATTTGATCTAAAAAAGATAGAATAAAATGATCTTTCTCGGTGGCAGAATTTAATTTTCTATAATCAATACAAAATTGCCATCAATTGACTTGTCTTGTAAGAATTAATTCATTCTTTTCAAATTATGTTCATTCATCACTACAGTTATACCTCCATTCTCTGGAGCACAGTGAATTAGACTCACCCAAGCACTGTTTGAAATAGGATATATTATTCTCGCATCTAACCATTTTGTAATTTCTTTTTTAACCACTTCTTTCATCATAGGATTCAATCTCCTTTGAGGATTAGTTCTTATTTTATGTTGATCTTCCAATAAAATTCTATGCATACAGATTGAAGGACTGAATCCTTTAATATCAGCTAATGTTCATCCAACGGCTTTCTTGTATTTTTTCAAAATTTCTAACAATTTTTGTTCTTGAGCATCATTTAGTTCTAAGGATATTATGACAAGTAGTGTAGATGAATCTCCTAAAAATGCATACTTCAAATGTGTAGGAAGTGTTTTCAATTCTAGTTCAGG
>NW_018219986.1:5264-8065 GCF_001263595.1 Phalaenopsis equestris
TGGCTAGGAATGGTCTTCCTAAAATAATAGAAATTTTTTTATCTTCCTCCATATCTAATATAATAAAGTCCACAGGAAAGATAAATTTATCAACCTTTACTAAAACATCTTCTATAACTCCTTTAGGATAGGTAATTGATCGGTCAGCTAACTAAAGAGTTACAATTTTAGGTGAAATATCTCCTAAACCCAACCTTCTAAAAATTGATAATGGCGTAATATTATTACTGGCTCCTAAATCACATAAAGCGTTTCCATGAAATCGTTCGCCAATAGCACAAGGAATTGTAAAACTTCCAGGATCTTTAAGTTTTTCAGGAAGCTTCTTCTGAATTATAGCGCTACACTCTTAACTGAGTGCAACCGTTTTATTATCTACAAACTTCTTTTTCCTATTAAGTATATCCTTCATGAACTTCACATAGCTTGGCATTTGTTCCAAAGCTTCAACAAATGGAATGCTTATCGTTAATCTCTAGTAATGCTTATATTCTTTATACTAGATAAACCAAGCCCTTAGCCAATATTCTTTATAGCATCTCTAGTAAGGCTAAGGAATAATATTGCTTCTATTTGTCACAACATAATTTGAATACTTCAACAATAAATTTCCTAGACTTATTATTGATTCATGATAAGGAGAAAGATATTTCATATTTCGTGTTTTTCTTCTACATAAACTCAAGTTATATTTAGAAGTTGTTTCTTTTTGTCAAAATATCAAAAATATCAAAAAAAATTAAATTTTACTTATTGAGAAAATATCTATAGTTTAAGTAATTGTCTTTTTAAAAATAGAAAGTTTGTGCATATTGCGTATTTTCCTTGTGGGTTCGATATTCAGGTCTTAATCAAAAAGTTATATAGTACTTGATAATGATACGTATACTTGCATAGTATCCCAATATATATATAAATTAAAAACTTTAAGTTAAAAAGTTAAATTCTTATTTTCTCCAGGATCAAGTTTTTGGTACTATTGCAAAGTAAGGAAAGATAAGTGAAAAATATAATCAAAAATATAATCAAATACATTGTTATAATGTTGCATATAAACAGTAGGGATCATCACTCTGGCCTTAAAATAATACCCGATACTATTTGAAATGATACGTGTACTTGTGTAGTTCCACTAATGTGTGAACTATAAATTAAAATTTAAACTCTATAACATATTTGTTTTGCATACTAGCCGTCATAATTAAATTGGGTCAATTTTTTGGCCATGGAATTAAATATCTACGTAATTGTGGGCCAGATCAAGTATTTGGTCCCGTCACTAGAGATAGAAATTGAAGTAATTACATATTTATGCACACACACCTTCTAGGGGGCATCACCAACTCAGGGAGTCCAAGTGTTGAGAGTAGTAAAGTCAATTGAGTGCTGACATATGTCTATGAGTACATTAAAGTGGAATGGGTCTTGGGCTACTTTTGGGTTTGACTTGGGTTAGGTCCATGGAAAGGGCTTGGTTTATCTCCCTGTGGTGGTTGTTGTGGTTTTTTAATCTTTGGGTTAAGGTTGTGAAGTCCCATCCATGAGGCTAAGGTTTGAACATAGGCTATGTATGAGGTGAAGCACTTTCTTGGAGGCTTGAAAGTAGGTCCTCCTTTTGTCATTTAGGTGAGAATGACATGTGCGGGGCTAAGGAAGCTTGCATATGGCTTGTCCATGAGTTACACGCTTGCACATGGCTTGGCCATGGCTTAGAGGCTTGCATATGGCTAGGCTATTTTCATGAGGAAGGAAAGAGGAAAATGAGGCACTTTGTGAGGTGGTGTCAAGAGACCAAATTTGATTTTTCAAATTATGAACTTTAGGACTTAGGGTTTAATTTTAATCAAATGGATGAGAGGGGAATTCCATGTCATGTGGTCTCATTTAGTTTTGAAGAAGGTTAATAGTTGGGCTTGGAATTTGGGCTTTTAAATTTAATATAAAGAGTTAATTTTAGACTTAGAATTCGGGCTTTTAAATTTAATGTAAAGAGTTTAATTTTGGGCTTTTAAAATTGGTATGGTGGACTTGGTGGAGTTTAAATGGGATTCAAAATTTGGCATGATGAATTTCAGAAAGCCTTAAGTGGAGGTAGAGGAAATAGAGTAATTTAGGAAATTTTGGTGAAAATTAGACACTTTGGGTAAAATTAGGCATTTTTCGGGAATTTGGTAACTTTGGGTAATATTGGGTGAATTGAGGTAAAGTGGATGGCTAGGATTGGTTTTAGTGAAGTTTTGAGTGAAATTGAGTATTTTGACAATTTTGGGTACTTTTAAAATTTTTGGTAAATTGGTGAAATTTTTGGGTATTTTGGACAATATTGGGTTGTTTTAGGTGGTGATCATGCAAGTCATGGAAAACCTTCCCAAAGTTATGTGAGCCTTATGAGAACTCATTTTGAAGCCTTCTTGGTCCTAGTCATCCTAACCAAGGGTTAAGGACTTAAGACCACCCACATGAATCTTCAAAAGAGTTAAGGAGTGGTTATGGACATCAAGTAAGAGATGGATCCATTTAGGTGAATTGATGGTTTTGGGTGTGTTAGGGAACTTATGGTGAGTCCAAGTGTTTGTAGGCAAGATCAAGCCACCCAGGGTTGCCCTAAAGCCAGTTGATCCTATGGGAACTCATTCTTGAGTCTTCGCGTTTTGGCCGTTTTGGTCTCAGCCATATCAAGGGACAAATAAGGGCTTGTGACCACCAATGTGGGACTTCGCAAGAAGAGCCAACAAGTGTTTGGTATCCATCACTAGCTCTCTAGAGTAGTTAACTAGAAAGTCCTATAGCTAGATCCTAAA
>NW_018219987.1:0-12112 GCF_001263595.1 Phalaenopsis equestris
GTTTGATTTCATACTTCAACGTCCTTCTGAAGAGGATGACAGGATTTCAATTCCAGTGACCGACAGCTTCTTACGGGCAACTCCCCACAAATCAACCCGAAATACTGCCGACAGTTAGCAAATCAAGTTGCTGCAATTTCAGGAAGAGACCAATTTGAAATAAATTTCTTTCAACCAATTTCCATGATTGAAGAAAATTCATTAGGACAAATGATAGATTCTCAAGCATCATTAGAAACTTTGAATGCCATAAACAACAAAAAATAACCTATATTCAAATTATTATAATCCAGGTTGGAAGAACCATCCCAATTTTAACTGGAATAATACTTTGGGTGGTAGTAATAAGCAACAGGGGAACAATATTGTAAACCCACTGAGAAATTGAAACAACCAAAGGAATAGTAATTATAGACCTACGCATCCTCTAGGTTTTAGCAGTAATCCACAATTTAAGGAGATGAAGTTGTCTATAGAAGAAGTGGTGTTACGAATGAGAAATCAATTACAAAGTCAAGGAGCTACAATTAGAAATATTGAGAATTAATTGGGACAAATAACAAATTTATTAAGTAATAGATCCCAAGGAACACTTTCTAGTAATACATAACTAAATCCGAAAGACCAAAATAAAGAGCAAGTAAAAGCTGTTAAACTCAGAAGAGGAAGAGAGTTAGAAGGTAGAGTTCAAAAAAAGACTGAAGTAGAAAGAGGAGAGATTAAAGAACCAAAAGAGGACGCTTCAAAAGGTTTAGAGAGACATATTTCTCCACTTAAGGTTGATTTGGAAAAACCACCTCCTCCATTTCATAGGCTTCGATAACGAAAGTTGGATATACAATTTTCAAAATTTATGGAATTTTTTAAGAAGCTTACAATTAATATTTCATTTGCTGAAGCTCTAGAATAAATGTCAAGCTATGTGAAGTTTGTGAAGGATATTCTTAACAGGAAAAGAAAGTTTGAAGATAATGAAACTATTGCACTTAGTGAGGAGTGCAGTGCTATAAAGCAGAAAAAGCTTCCTGAAAAGCTTAAAGATCCTGATAGCTTTACAATTCCATGTGCAATAAGAGACAAATTTTATGGGAAAGGTTTATATGATTTAGGAGCAAGCATAAACCTTATGTCAATATCAATATTTAAAAAAATTGAGATTAGGAGAAATATCCCCTACTACTGTAACTCTGCAGCTAGCAGATCGTTCAATAACATATTCTGAGGGAGTTATAGAAGATGTCATAGTGAAAGTTGGTCAAATTACTTTTCCTGTTGATTTTATTGTGCTAGATATGAAGGAAGATAAGGAGATACATATCATTTTGGAGAGACCTTTCCTAGCCATTAGAAGAGCAATGATAGATGTGTAGGAATTTCTGAGTTAACTCCTCCCAATTTTTAATAGAGCCAGGTGCTAATGAGTATAACCACATTTTAGCCTTATCTGTAAAGAAGATGAATGCTATAGAATGGTTGTGATAAAATATTTAAGTGAATGTCATTTCAAAGCAACTAATGAAGAAAAATCTGAAGTTAAAGAGTTAGAACATGAACAAGAAGAGAAATTTGATCAACATGAAGATTTATAGAGGAAATATTCAAATTATGTTCAAGAAAGTTTTGAAGTTTTGGACACGATAGAAGAAGATACATCTTTTTGTCCATCAATTGAAAACCCTCTTGAACTTGAGTTGAAGTTGCTTCATGAACATTTGAAGTATGTCTTTTTAGGTGATTCATCTACATTACTTGTTATAATTTCCTCAAAATTAACTCCAAAAGAAGAAGAGAGTTTGATGAAAATTTTAAAGAGTTATAAAAAAGCTTTTGGATGAACAATTACTGATATAAAATGAATCAGTCTTTTAATTTGTATGCATAGAATCCATAAAGAAGAGAACTGTAAACCTAAGGCTGATCCTCAAAGGAGATTAAATCATATTATGAAAGAAGATGTTAAGAAAGAAATTTTAAAGTGATTAGATGCTGGAATTATCTACCCCATTTCAAATAGTGCATGGGTTTGTCCAATTCACTGCGTTCCTATGAATGGAGGAGTGACTGTGACTTTAAATGAACATAATGAGTTGATAACAACAAGACAAGTCACATGATGATAAATATGCATTGATTATAGAAAATTAAATCTCACAACTAGGAAAGATCATTTTCCACTACCCTTTCTAGATCAAATGTTGGATAGACTAGTTGGGCATAAATACTTTTGTTTTCTGGATGGATATACTAGTTATCGCTAAATACAAATAGCTTCTGAGGATCAAGAGAAAACAAATTTTACCAGTACTTATGGTACATTTGCTTTTAGAAGAATGTCATTTGGTTTATGTAATGCACCTGCTACATTTTAAAGATGTATGATTGCTATTTTTTGTGATTTAATTGAAAAAAGGCTTGAAATTTTTTTTGATGCTTTTTCAGTGTTTGGAACTTCATTTGAATCATGTTTAGAACATTTATCAAAAGTTCTTAAGCTCTGTGAAGAAAAAAAATTAGTCCTTAATTGGGGAAAATGCCAATTTATGGTTGTAGTAGGAATATTTTTGGGACAACAAATTTCAGAAAATGGTATGGAAGTAGACCCTGCAAAAATTCAAGTAAACGCTCATTTACCTCATCCAAAAAGTGTGAAGGAAATTAAGAGTTTTTTAGGACATGCTGGATTCTACAAGCGGTATATTAAAGACTTTTAAAAAATTGCTAAACCTCTATGTCATTTACTTGAAAAAATATGTAATTTCTAATTTTGATAAAGAATGCTTAAAAGCTTTTGAATTACTAAAAGAAAAATAAGTCACTACCCCAATTATTATTTCACCAGAATAGGAAAAACCTTTTGAATTGATGTGCAATGCTAGTGATTATGATATTAGAGCTCTTGTAGGATAAAAACATAATAAGATTTTCAAAGTTATCTACTATGCTTACAGAACACTTAATGAAGCTCAACTTAATTATATCACAACTGAAAAAAGTAATTAGCAGTAGTATATGATTTTGATAACCTTAGATCATACTTAATTGAAACTAAATGCATTGTGCATACATGTCATTCTGCTATTAAGTATTTAATGAAAAAGAAAGATGCAAAACCAAGATTGATAAGATGGGTTCTTCTTTTGCAAGAACTTGGCTTTGAAATAGTAGATTAGAAGGGAGCTGAGAAACAAATTGCTGATCATTTGTCCAGACTTGAATTAAAGAAACCACTTAATTTTGAAATGAACATTTTCCAGATGAAGAAATGTTCAATGCTAATGAGTGGCATGTTCCATGGTATGCTGACATTATGTATTTCATTGTTAGTGATATTATACCTTATGAATGACATACCAACAGAAGAGGAAATTCTTATTTTGAAGTTAAGATTTATTTTTGGGATGACTCATTTTTATATAACTAAGAAAATGATCTAATTATTCGAAGATGTGTGTCTTTAGAAGAAACTTATGAAATTACCCAAAAATATCATAATTCTGATTTTGGGGGACATTGTGGTGTTTATAAAACAGCATACAAAATTTTACAATCTAGATTTTATTGACATACAATCTTTAGAGATGTTAACACTTATATAAAAACATGTGATTGATGTCAACGAGTAAGCAATATTTCTAGGAGGAATGAGATGCTCCTCAATTATGAGTTAGAAGTTGAGATTTTTTATGTTTGGCGATTAGATTTCATGAGATAATTTATGCAATCTTTCAGAAATATATATATATTTTTAGCAGTAGACGATGTATCCAAATGTATAGAAGTTGTTGATTAACCTCAATTTGATGCTCAAAGTGCTGCAAAGATCTTAAGAACGAATATATTTTGTTGATTTGGGATGTCGAGAGTAATCATAACTAACGGGGGAAGTCATTTCAGAAATGTAATAATGGAGAAGTTATTAACGAAATATCATATAAACTATAGAATTACAACTACTTATCATCCTCAAACAAGTGGTTTGGCTGGATTATCCAATCGTGAAATTAAAAGAATATTGGAAAAATCTATAAATCCAACCAAAATGGATTGGTCAGTCAAACTTGACTATGCTTTGTGGGCTTATAGTACTGCATATAGAACTCCTATAGGAATGTCCCTATACAGGCTAATATTTGGGAAAGCATGTCACTTACCAGTTGAACTTGAGCATAAAGCATATTGTTTAATTACAATTTATAAGATGCTGGTGAGAAAAGGTTATTGCAATTGAGTGAGCTTGAAGAGATTATGAATGAATCTTATGAAAGTGCTAAGATTCACAAAGAAAAGATGAAAATGTGGCATGATCGAAGG
Source organism: Phalaenopsis equestris (assembly GCF_001263595.1). Taxonomy (NCBI): domain Eukaryota; kingdom Viridiplantae; phylum Streptophyta; class Magnoliopsida; order Asparagales; family Orchidaceae; genus Phalaenopsis; species Phalaenopsis equestris. Next base: position 4,312 of record NW_018219987.1, read on the forward strand.
ATTCTTACTAAAAATTTTCAGCGAGGGTAACAAGTTTTGTTGTACAATGCAAAATTAAGATTATTTCCAGGCAAACTTAAGTCCAGGTGGATGGATCTATTTGTTGTGATAAAAGTTTATCCCTATGGAGCTGTGGATATCAAAGATCCTAAAATTGATAAAATATTTAAGTTGAATGTTCACAAGCTGAAATCCTACTTTTAGGTTATCAACTTAAATTAAATGATTTTATGATGTTGGGTCAACCAGAATAAGCACTGATTATGTCAGGCTGACGATATAAAACTAAGCGCTCTGTGGGAGGCAATCCATAGTTATCTGTGTGTTTGTTTTATTGTTATATTGTTGTGTGTGATTTAGAAATATATTGTAGTATTTTTGATTATATATTAAGTTAGTGATTATTCTAAGACCTTTAAAGATTATTTAGACATGTTAGAATGAGTAATTGGATGTTAAGTTAACTTCTGTTGAATTGACCACTGGTGCTTAAGCGATGGATGAAGAGGCAATATCCAGTACTTAAGCATGGAAATTAAAAAAACATGTGTGAATTTTTGTTTTATGAATTTTTAATCGAGATTTGGTTGGCTTAAACATGGGAGATATTTCTAGCACGTGCCTAGGAGTTATACGAAGAGTTTAGAGCGTATAATACATGTAAGGATTTTTATCACAATTAAATTCTAACCCTAAATCCTAAGTGAAATAGAGAGATTATGGAAAAATGCCATCTTGGGGTAGTGATTTGAAGAAGAAGGAGGAGGCAATGAGGAAGAATTTTATTAGTTAGAGTGCGCTAGAGTTATATATAACTTTCTTTGCCGTTAGTACCGAAGGGATAGTAGAGAAAATCACTAAAATTGAGGCTGATGTAGCTTCAATTGAAGAAAAAGTGATGGAAGTTAATGCACATCTGTATCGTATGTGATGAAAACTTATGATGCACTTTAGCCATACCAGTTTTATAAAAGAAGCGAACAAGATTATGTATCTGAAGAATATATGAAATGAAGAAGATTCAACTAGAGTTATTAATCATCGTTTGTTCTTTCAGATATACATTCAAAATGCTGAAGGAGAGACTAATGAAAGGTTTAGATTCATTCCACCAACTTGAGAATGGAATTAAGTTCGTAGTTTTGTATTTGTGTTTAGTCTTTATTTAATGTTAAGTGTGTTTAGTATGTTATTATGTGCTAATTTTCTTGTATGTGTATTAAGAATTTACTCATCCAAAACTATTTGGATTGAGAACTTATGTATTTGGAAATGTTTGTAATAGTTCATAAATTAATATAAGTGTTTTGTTTGTGTGAAATTTTGTGTTATTGTGTGTTGAATCAAATTAGTTTAGATTGGTGAATCTTAAGTAAGAGGAGAGTTAAAAGGCAAGGAAATAGTATATAAAGTGTTATGAGATCATGTAGGATTGGTTGACTTAGGCTAGAAGTGCATTTCACTTAAATCAAAAAAATCAAACTTTGTGCACTGGCGCCTAAGAGCTAAGACCTGTGCTTAAGCGCTATCTAAACTGAGATACAAAAGCCTAATCGCTGAACCAATCGAGCTTAAGCATTGGTTCACTAAAATCAGTTTGTTAATGGTTTTAAGTAAAAAATCGGTTCGAAAACACCATTTTCGCAACTTGCTTCATCTTCTTTCTCGGGCCATTTCCAATTTTGGAGGTAGGGCTTACTATATTTGAAGATTTCTAGGTGATTTGAGGCAAAAATTGCTAGATTTGATATCCTTGAGGTAAGAGCTTCATTTATATACAAAAATTTTTTATTTTCACCATGTATTTTGAGCACATTCATGAGCTACCCAAAAATCACTATTCATGGTGAAAATTTGAGAAAAATCTATAGAATAGGCATGGATTTGTTAGTTTAAGCTTTTAGAAGTTTCGTTTAGTGATTTGGAGTTGAATGTGAAATTTATTTTTAATTTTATACATTTTTTAGAAATGACACCAAGAATAAAGAGAAGTAAGGGGAAGGCTCCATTTGATTCAACCAAGTTTGTCAGTTCGAGAGCTCAGGATTGATACAGTGATGCACTGCAATTGAGAAAATTGATTCTAGAGCGGTGTTTTAAAAGTCCAGGAGGAGCTCTTGAAGATTTGATTGTTCACCGACAGTGGGAGCGGTTCTGTTATTTTTCTGCTGTCGCAGTGATTTCTATTGTGCGGGAGTTCTATGCAAATGTCTTTGAAGCTGATGAAGAGTGAGTCATAGTGAGGAAGAAGCTAGTGCCTTTTTCTCCAAAGGTAATTAATCAGTTTTATCATATGCCACCGAGTAATTTGTGTTTTTATTCAAACTATGGTCCTACAGAAGAGGAGTTAGACGAGATTATTTCATCTTTGACTGATGGAAGAGGGCTTTGGAAGATCACAAATGAAAGAAGATTAAACTTTTCTACTTTAAAATTGGATTCCACTGCAAAGGCATGACATTATTTTATTTCTGCTCTTCTACTACTTACAAATCATTTGAGTGAAGTGTTTCAAGATCAAGCAACCTTGAAATATTGCATTCAAAAGTTCAAGCCTATAGATATTGGAGCATCGATTGATGGAGTTAATACAAGTTCTACCGTTGTTGCTACTGCTGCAAGTTTGGGATTCACATCCTTAATCTTTTCTTTATGCCAGCAGGCTGGAGTAAGATTTGATAACTGGGAGGAGATCTTACAACCAATAAAGACCATTACCAGTGTGAATGTAAAATCTTATTCACATCATTTTATTTTTGGTTGGAGGGGTGGACTCTCAAGTAGTTCTGCTGCTTCAACGTCACGAGCTTCTACTTCACATGCTTCTATATCACATGGTTAGACTTTTGGATCTGATTCTCAATCATAGCTTTTGAACAGGATTTTGAATAATGTCATTTATACCAATGAAAAGGTATCAAACTTAGAACAATTTGCAGAGCATATGGATGGGTATATGAAGGGACATAGTGATTATGAGGGTGAATTCAATTTAGCTATGGAAAACCTTATGAGAGGTAACCAGGATGTTGTATTTCCTTAGTACCCTAAATATCCACCATACGAACCAACAACTGTTTAACATAGTGACAATAGTGATGAAGAGGAAAATGATGATTAGTTTGGATCTCTATTTTTGTTTGATGTTTTTAGTGTATGTGTTGTTATGAACTGTTGTTAGTGCAATTGTTCTATACTTTGTTTCATGTTTTTAGTTCTTATTGTTGAGACTATTAATTTTTGTTATTTTTTGTTTCACGCATCTATTGTGATGTATTTGTGTTTTGTGAGTATATATTATGTTTGTGTGGTATTAATTGTGTTAATTGTGTTGTTTAATATATTTAATTAGTGTGTGCTAAACTTAATTCTGAGATCTTAAGAAGGTTTAGAGTCTAGCTAACATTTTACTTAAAAGTTGCATGTTTAAAATTTTTAATTTTCTACCTGTTATTTTCAGTCATGTATGTTTGTTAGTGTAATTGTTTGCTTTTACTCCACTAAATAGAAGTATGATGAATCTCAATATATTAAGAAAATTAAAATTTGATTAATTTAAATCTTTACTCCCATTTTAATCATTTTTACTTGCATATTTAGGATGTAAAAATTTCTACAAGCATGTTATTTTAAATTTTCATTTCTGTTAATATTTATATATGATTCTAAAATGTTTTATTTGTATTAAAAATTTAAGTTTGGGGAGGGATGAAAAACTTTCTAAGGAACTTAAAAATTTATTTGGTTCTCAATCGTGCTTCAAATCAATTTGATTTTGATTTCAAGAAAAATTATCATGTACATGAAGTTATATTAGGGAAGTAAAATATTGAACATAGAAATGAGTAAGAGAATTTAGTTAAAATTTACAGTAATGAAGAAAAACTTAAAGTTAAAAATTTTTAGTGTAGAAAATGCTAAATATAGTGTAACTATCTTTAGTAGGAAAAATTGTATTTTTGTAAAATTTAGAAGATTTAGATTTTTTATTTTTAAAACATAAATTTCTTTTATTGAAATTAATTTTTGAACTATTATTATGTCTTTAAGTGAGAAAAATATCAACTTTTTGCTTTAGGAAAGGAAGAGTAAGATTAAAAATCATTAAAGACTTATCCAGATATAGTAATCCTTGCCTGAAAAAGAAAAGAAATAGAAAAAGCTAAATGAATAATAAAAGAAAAGAAATATTGAAAAATGGAGGAGAAGCTTGAGGATTAGTGTCAAATCAAAAATTGGTTCGACATCTGATATTTTTAAAGTATAAGACTTGAGAAACTCTTAAGCTTAAAGATATAATATAGTAAGTAAAATTATGCTTAATAAAAATTTATAGGTCAAATATGAATTTTTTTTCATCAATGAAGACCAACTTGGAGTATAAGACTTGAGACCAACTTAGAGTTTCCCATAGAAGAAGTGTTTGAAGTAACCTTTGATAAAAATGTGAGAAATAGCCCATGGACACAAAAAATCATTCTATTGAATTTTGAGGAGGAAACTTCTTGAAGATTCATTGAATAGAGACACTTTTTTGAAGAGACACCAAGACACCTCTTAGATTTTTATAAGAAAAGACTTAGATTTTTCAAGAGAGGAGGCCAGCTGCCCATCAACTTTATAGTCATCATGCATCTAAGCTGCCGCCGCCATCGCTAGTCACCTTTTCTTTTTATTTTGAGTTTTAGTTTGTATTGTCAGTGAAGGAAGAAAATTCAAAAGAACTTCAAGACATTTTATGGAGGGGAATATTTAATTAGTGTGTGCTAAACTTAATTCTGAGATCTTAAGAAGGTTTAGAGTCTAGCTAACATTTTACTTAAAAGTTGCATGTTTAAAATTTTTAATTTTCTACCTGTTATTTTCAGTCATGTATGTTTGTTAGTGTAATTGTTTGCTTTTACTCCACTAAATAGAAGTATGATGAATCTCAATATATTAAGAAAATTAAAATTTGATTAATTTAAATCTTTACTCCCATTTTAATCATTTTTACTTGCATATTTAGGATGTAAAAATTTCTACAAGCATGTTATTTTAAATTTTCATTTCTGTTAATATTTATATATGATTCTAAAATGTTTTATTTGTATTAAAAATTTAAGTTTGGGGAGGGATGAAAAACTTTCTAAGGAACTTAAAAATTTATTTGGTTCTCAATCGTGCTTCAAATCAATTTGATTTTGATTTCAAGAAAAATTATCATGTACATGAAGTTATATTAGGGAAGTAAAATATTGAACATAGAAATGAGTAAGAGAATTTAGTTAAAATTTACAGTAATGAAGAAAAACTTAAAGTTAAAAATTTTTAGTGTAGAAAATGCTAAATATAGTGTAACTATCTTTAGTAGGAAAAATTGTATTTTTGTAAAATTTAGAAGATTTAGATTTTTTATTTTTAAAACATAAATTTCTTTTATTGAAATTAATTTTTGAACTATTATTATGTCTTTAAGTGAGAAAAATATCAACTTTTTGCTTTAGGAAAGGAAGAGTAAGATTAAAAATCATTAAAGACTTATCCAGATATAGTAATCCTTGCCTGAAAAAGAAAAGAAATAGAAAAAGCTAAATGAATAATAAAAGAAAAGAAATATTGAAAAATGGAGGAGAAGCTTGAGGATTAGTGTCAAATCAAAAATTGGTTCGACATCTGATATTTTTAAAGTATAAGACTTGAGAAACTCTTAAGCTTAAAGATATAATATAGTAAGTAAAATTATGCTTAATAAAAATTTATAGGTCAAATATGAATTTTTTTTCATCAATGAAGACCAACTTGGAGTATAAGACTTGAGACCAACTTAGAGTTTCCCATAGAAGAAGTGTTTGAAGTAACCTTTGATAAAAATGTGAGAAATAGCCCATGGACACAAAAAATCATTCTATTGAATTTTGAGGAGGAAACTTCTTGAAGATTCATTGAATAGAGACACTTTTTTGAAGAGACACCAAGACACCTCTTAGATTTTTATAAGAAAAGACTTAGATTTTTCAAGAGAGGAGGCCAGCTGCCCATCAACTTTATAGTCATCATGCATCTAAGCTGCCGCCGCCATCGCTAGTCACCTTTTCTTTTTATTTTGAGTTTTAGTTTGTATTGTCAGTGAAGGAAGAAAATTCAAAAGAACTTCAAGACATTTTATGGAGGGGATTTGAGATAAGTGTTTATCATTGTGACTACACGTGGTTTTAATTTAGATTTCTTGTTTGTGTGCATGATTTCTACTTTTAAACTCATGTGATTGTGTTTTCATCATGGATTCTGAGTATTTTTCTTTATCTTTTTAGATTCTGAGTAGTTTTATTTATCTTTTTCCTTAAAGTAATAAGTGATTAAATATTTAAAGGAAGTTGTGTGAAGTATTAGGCTTCAATGTTGGAAAAAGCTGTGATTATTTGAAACCTTGCACTTCTTTTACTTCTTGATTTGGGCAATTAACATGTTAATACCTGTTGTGAAAGCATGTAAAATCTGAGATGGTATTGTCTCAGTTAAAAAATAGTTAGAATCACATATTGATTTCATGAATGAGATTGTAGTTCATGGGGTTGAGTGCAAATAAATAGGGAAATGAACTTTTCCAGGGTGTAGAATTAGAGGACTTTAGAATGACAAGCTAAAGCCCTTAATTTGAATTATAGTTTTAGGTTTTAATATGAGATGTTAGCCCCAGGTGGAGGGAGAAGAGGGAACTCTAGAGTGAGAGCTAGTATCTTCTCTACGTAACCGGTCTTCAAGACAATTCAAACTATAAATTAGCCAATGTTTTTTATAGCATCTCTAGTAAGGGTAAATATTATAATTGCTCTTATTTGGCATAATACATTTAGCATACTTCCACAAAAAAATTTCTTAATATAATTTTTATACTTTTTACTAATTCATGATTAGAAAAATATTTTTTATTTATATAGCCTTCATCTTGCAAATATTGAGTTAAGTTAATTAACTGCTTAATTTATTTTCATAAATAAAAAATTACAAAAAGAATCAAACTTTCATTCCTATTACAGCCTCTTAAGTTTAAGTAAGAATATTTTGTGAAGTAGATTTTTGTCATCTAAAATTTTTAGTTTTTTAAAGTGTATATTGTTAATCTCCCTGTGGGTTCAATGTTCGAGGCTTAATTAAAAAGTCTTATATTACTTGATAACGATACATATACTTGTGTAGTATCCCATATTTAAATATTATAATTGTATTCTTATTTTTTTCATAGTGGAAAACTTACTTAGCTTTTTCTTTGGATCAAGTTTTTGTCTTTTTGGCAAATTAAGAAAAACTATTAAGTAAATTAAGCATATAATCGCATATATCACATTTTACATCTATATAGAAAGTCAGGATCAGTGACCGACTAAGGGTTTGATTTAATGATTGATATTTAGACAAACATGATGTGTTCAAGTAGGAGAGCAATTTTCATGAATATGGTTTGCCAATATACAAAAAAAAATTGGACTCCTAACCACATGTATGCCTATATGGAAGGAAGGTCAAAAAATATATATCTACTTAGGCTTAAAAAGTTAAGTAGATATAATTTATCCGAACTAAATTGAATTTTGCTTCAAAAAGAGTTTCAAAGCTATCTTAATAATATTAACTGATATTTGGCTATATATATCTTCTAAATCCCATAGTGATTTGGCACGAACTTGAAGGTTAAGCTCAGCGTGAAATCAAGTTATATTCAGAGTTGGCAATTACACAGTAAAAATTTATACTTTTTTTATATAAATAAATAAAATTATTATTTTTTTCTTATGAAGTTTAAGTAATTTAGTAATTTTTT
>NW_018219987.1:12122-25022 GCF_001263595.1 Phalaenopsis equestris
CCTACATATATTTTGTTGCCCAATACTTTTAAGAAATTAGACATTTAGTGATTTTGCCCACCCTTAAAAATAATATTGGTTTCGAACTTAGTTAAGCAACAAATATAGGAATAATATATATATCTCAAGTTATAACGAGAATAACTTAGAAATATGCATAGAATAGATTAGCCAATCTACTATGAATAAATGATTGATCAAATTTTTACTCAGTTCTGAGGTATTATTCTTGATTCATATCAATTAAATCTACCGTAATCTACTAAGGCAAAACTTCAGAATTAGCAGTACCTTCATGAGCAAGTCTGCTTGATTCTTTTTCGTATCTATCTTCTTCAACAAAATCTTGGCTTCTTCAATCAAGTCCTAAATAAATTGGTGCCTCACATCATTTTTCTGGGCATGAGCATGATGAATTGGATTTATGACCAATAATATTACACTTTGACTGTCACAGAATATTATTAAATTCCTTATGAACTCTCAAATCATCCAATATGTCTTGCATCCATATTGCTTCTTTCATCACCTTCGTGACTGCCATGCACTCAGCCTCCATGGTAGACAAAGAAACAGTAGACCAAAGAATCAACCTCCAACTGGCTGGACCTCCTACCAATATGAATAAATAACTGGTTGTAGATCTCCACCTATCCATATCACCTGCATAGTCTTAGCTAGTGTAGCATACACACAAATTTTCATTGGATGATTGCCTCTCAAACACCAAGCTAACATCATTTGTACTATTCAAATACTACAAAATACTCTTCACTGGCTGCTAATGACTCCTTCCTGGATCATTGTTGCCCTCACTTTGTTGTGGCCTTGTCTTTCTTCCTTAGAAGCTTAGTATCAAGCTATAAGACTTTCATGTTGAACATCCTGGGGTACTAATAATAGAACCCTACCCCATTAGAAATTCAAAACACTTCATTAATTTTTTTGGTGTTCCACATGTTTGGTTCTAATCTCTAGCACTTAGTAGGATGGAGCCAACATGGGGGAGCTCAAGGGTAGTCCCCATAGGATTGTCTGGCATTAAGGTCAGCCCTATGTAGTGTGGTCTTGATCAGTCTCACACACAAACTTAAACCCCTCAATTTCACTCACAACCTAAAACCCTGATTCAATACTCTTTTGGGAACTCATGTGGGTGGTCCCCTAAACCCTTGGCCTTTGGCTAGGAAGTCAAGGACCAACACATGGATGATCCAAATTAGGGATTACCTTTGTTCTCATGGCACCATAAAGTTAATTTTCTGATTACCCTCCTCATTAAATCCCAATTTCACAAAAAATTTCCAATTTTGGCCTTTTGCCCCAAACATTTTCATAATTACCAAAATGACTCTGAAACCCTAACTTTCAAAAAATTGCCCAAATTCTCAGATTATGTTAAAAAATCATCTCAAACCACTTCAAACCACTTAAATTGCTCAAAACGCTCTAAAATTCACAAAAATCTTAAAATACCCCCCATAAATTTGTTAAATTTACCAAAATACCCTTCATGTCCACAAAATTCCTAAAACCTCCCAAATCATTCCAAACCTCTTCTAAATCTATCCTAACCACCCATTGGTCCCAATTTAACCAAATTGACCAATTTTAACCAAAATCTCAATTTTACCCCTAAAGGCCCAAATTCCCCAAATTTATCCCAATTTCCACCAAATTGATTCCAAACTTCTCCAATTTCAAATCCCAATCACATTCATCATGTCCCAACCCAATTGAAACCAAGTTCTAAACCAATTGAACTCAATTTTAACTCCAAATGCCATGTCTAAATCAAATGCCCCAAATTGACCCCAGGTCAAAATTCTACCAAATTAAACTCCCTACCTATCCAAGTTCCCCAATTTTGAATCTTAAACTCTTCATAACACTCCTCGAGACCAATTTGAACCTTCAATTGGCCTAGACCCTAACCCAAACCTAATCCAAATCCAATTTAAACTAAAATCCCAAAATTTTACCAAATTTCCAAATTTCAATAAATTAAACTCCATAACTTCTCAATTTCCACCCAATTGACTTCCCAATCACTCATGAAAATATTCTACACCAAATTGAACCTTCAATTGACCTAAATCCAAACTCTAAGCAAGCCTAAACCCAAGTCTAGGTCTAAACCATGGTCTTGAACCCAAACCCCAAATTCACCTCAAGTCATTTGGTCTAGCCCAAACTTAGTCTCCACAGCCACAATTTGGGCTCTAAGAACCAGCATAGATCCACCTAGCCCACCCTAGTGGTTCCATGGACTAAGGGACTCTTGATTTTGGGGATCTCTTCCCATATTTGGCTAAGTGACTTAACCTTGACATCACCTGATTAAATCTCCTTCTTGATCATATTTAAACTCCCCACTAACCCCATACACCACCTAGCGGCCACGTTAGCCCTGGTCGGCCGTCCTATTCGTTGGAAAACCTAAAACTAAGAAGCCTCACCATGGAACAAACTTAAATTACACCCGTATAGTATGTCAACATCCCATTGGTCACTTGCACCGAATTCCCCTCCGCCTAAGCTGCACTTTGGCCACCATGGCTTGCCCTGTTGGCAGCCATGGCCTTGTCTATAAATAAGACCCCTCTCATGGACAAATAAAAAGAAATGCTCCAGCCTAAAGGAAACTCAACCCAATTGTCTTCAAACTCTTCTAGCATTCACACAAAGCTCACTCCCACCATTTCAGCCTCTCCCCACCACTAAGAAACCCTAATTTTAAAATTAAAAAATAGGATGTTTTGCAGCCATTTCCAAAACTCACCAAATCCCCAAATTGAGCTACTCTTAAGTTTCACCAGAACTTAGAAACACTTCTCCAATCAAAACCCCTCTCTCTCGAGCACTCTAAGCCACTCCTAGACCAACGTTGCACCACCTATTAGTCAAACTCATACCTAGACCACTACTAGAGGAATGTGACATTTTGAGCAAGTTTGTGGGACTCCAAGGAAGCTTCTACAACCACCCATTTGAGGCCTCACCTCTTGGGCAAAGTTATAACTCAAAATCCTAAATTTTAGACTCAGTTTCATCAAATGTGAAGTAAACCTGTGTTTCATGCTTGATCAACCATATAGATAAATTCACCTTGACTAGATGAAGCTATAGGAACAAATCCAATGTGATTTGCTTGGTTATCAAGTGAGATCAAAATGTTTTAGTGTGAACGGCTTTCAATTTAGGCTATATGAGGATGATGAACGGATATCGTCTATTTGCGCTTGTATTGATCCAACAACGGAGGAGGAGTTAGATGAGAGAGCTATTCATGAACAGCGAGACGCGTGCCAACTAACGCAGATGGCTGTGCCGAATCGAAGCACACTGATACAAAAAAAATATATGCATTTTTAGACCCATATTTTATACTCAATTTTGGTGATATTGCACTTTAATGGAAGCTATTTGTATGTTTTCTTGCAGGTTGTTGAGTTTTAGGACTTGAGGCAAATAGGAAGCAAAAAGGATGGAATTTGGAGTCAAAATGACATTTTTGAAGAAATAATCAGCACCGATGGCGTAGACTTACAGAACGACTGATGGATTTTACTCGGCGTTGACAGCGCTAGAAGCAGCACCGACGGTACCAGAAGCACCACCGACGACATCATTTGACAGAAAGGACATAATTAAATTATGGACCACTGGCATCGATGGCGCCAAAATGGGCGTCGACGGCGCCAATGTCGGTCTAGACCCTGTTTCTAGAAGATTTGACAAATTTAGACGCTTTTTGAAGGGTTTTTGGATGCACATAATGGAGAACCGACTCTAGCTCTATTTGAGGCCGAAATTGATCAGAAAAGGCGCTCCTCTTCATTCCTCCTTGCTCATTTTTGCCACACCTCACCACCATACACTTTTTCCATCTTCATTCCACCACCATTCAGGAGGCTATTAGTGATTTTTATTTAAGATCTTAGAGTTTTTGTGGAGATATTAAGTGTGAGTTAGATTAAGTGTGAATTACTCTCTGAGAGTGTTGGAGAAGGAGAAAAGTGTTGTATGAAATATAAGATCTGAGATAAGAGTTTCAGATAAGTGTTGTATGAACTTTCTTTTATATATGAAATTTGTGTTTTGTTGTATCTTTCTCATGAATTCTAAGTAATTTTCTTTATCTTTCTCCCTACTTTGAGATATGGTAAAATGAAGAGATAACATGGATGTGCTAATATTAAAATATAAAATAAAATGTGATGATTTTTCAACTTCAAACTTAAATTACTTTTCAATCTGGTCAATTAAATTGTTAAAATGTGTTGTGAAACATATGATCCGAGAAATGTAGTATGAGTTCTTATAAGATCCGAGAAATCGAGTATGAGCTCTACAATAGAGTGAGGATCACATTTGATTCCATGAAGGAGTATTTTGCTTATGGAATTAAGTGCAAATAAATAGGAATATACGTTGTTGGTCGTAGAATTGGAGATTTTAGGGTGACAGGCTAAAATCTCCAATTCGGTCTTAGTGTTTTAATTAGTGTTTAAAAACAAAGCGAGAGTTAGCCTTTAGGAGAAGGGAAGTGGGTCCTCTGGAGTGGGAGCCAGTATCCTCCTAGCCTAGCCATGGATTTAAGGACTAAACTTGGGATTAGCCAATGATTTTCTATAACATTGTATCAGGGTAGAGAAATAAAATTGCTCCTATTTGGCACAATACTTATTAAAAACATTTATCTCATCTCATTTTACCAAAATATCATTATAGTGGGAAAGATGCTTCTTCACGTAAGAATCTTCATCACATAAACATAGTTTAGTAGTTTAGTAGTTACTGTTTAAACTTCGCATTTCACTTTTGCTAGAAGTTAAATAATTTAGTTTTGTTAGTATCTTATACATTCGATATTAGTGATAGTTATTTCATTTTATTTCTATAAATTTCTTAGTTAATTTATCACTTCAAATTTAAACCTTCCCCGTGGGATCGATATTTGGGGCTTAAATAGAAAGTCCTTTATTACTTGATAACAATACGTATACTTGCATAGAATCCTAATATTAATTGCTTAAATTTCTTAATCATAAATATTGGATCAAGCTTTTGGCACGATTACATAGTGGAGTTAAACTTATATAAATTTTACACCACTATATTTTCTGGGATCAAGTTTTTGGGCCGTTGCCGGGAAAGGTAACAATAAATTAAATAGATTTGGTAAATTAAGAAATTTAGAGATAAAAATATACAAAATACAGAATATTAAAAAAAAATTATAAAATCAAAATCCAAAAATAAATAACTATATATTTTGAGAGTCTTTTTAAGAAATTTATCCTTGCTTATTATATTTGTTTATGTGAAATATTGGATCTGAAGATTTAGTACGTTACGATTGAGAATTAGAACGTACTACTAGAAAAAATTCAAAAATAACAATAAGAAATTAAAAATTTAAATGAAATGGTGAATAAATTAGATAATCAAATAAATGTAAATCGAAAATGACCTTTGAAAGATTATGTTAATCCGACAGTAGATGAACTTCACTTGACTATTCAATATCCTGATGTTGCTGCTAATTTATTTGAGCTTAAACCTACTATTATCGAAATGATACAAAATAATCAGTTTGGAGGAACACCTATTAAAGATCCTAACTTACATCTTGCTAGTTTTCTTGAAATTTGTGTTACTTTTAAATATGACGGAGTGTCTCATGATGTTGTTAGGCTTAGACTTTTTTTTTTTTCATTAAGGGATAAAACCACAAAAATTCTTGGATAAATATTTTTCACCTTTGAAAACTTCTAAGCTTAGAAATGATATTACATGTTTTTATCAGTTTGAAGAGGATTCTATTTATGAAGCATGGGAACAATTTAAAAAAACTCCTAAGAAAGTTTCCACACCATGTTATGCCAGATTGGTTAATAATTCAAACCTTTTACAGATTTGTAGGATCATTTAGATCTATTTTAAATGATGTTGCTGATGGATCACTAATGTCAAAACCATTTGATGAAGTATATTCTTTAATTATAAAAATGGCTACTAACAATTTCAATGACCCTCTAAAAGGTTAAATCCTAAGAGAGTAGTTAGTATTCATGATTCTGATGCAATGTCTATTTTAGCATCTCAAATTGTTGCTATTTCAAAAAAGATTGATCAAATTGGAGTGAACTACTCTCAAATACCCTCAGTACTAGAGGAAAATTCACTAGGGTAGAGAATTGATACTTAATCATCTTATGAAACTTTAAATTTTATAAATAATTAAAATAATAATCCCTATTTTAATTATTGTAACCTTGGATGGAAAAAATCACCCTAATTTTAGTTGGAATAACTATAACAATTCGGTGAATCTCTCTGAAAATTTGAACAACCAAGGAAATCCTAATTATCGGCCTTATTGTCCTCTTGATTTAACTCTAACCCTAACCCACCAGTTAAGGAAAAGAAATTAACAATGGAAGAAGTGATGTTGAACATGGGAAATCAAATACAGAATCAAGGGGCTACTATTAGAAATATTGAAAATCAATTAGGACAAATGTTTACTGCACTCAGTAACAGACCTTCTGGAATTCTTCCAAGTACTGTGGAAGTTAATCCAAAAGATAAAAATAACAAGCAAATTAAAGTTATTCAATTATGAAGTGGAAAAGAAGTTGAAACAAGGATCAAAAGAGAAACTGAATTTGATGAAGAGAAGGAAGAAATGGAAAGTGACCAAAATAAAAATGAACAAACACAAGGTCCTTTAGAAAAACCATTACCTGCGTTTCCTCAAAGACTGAATCAAAAGAATAAAGATAAATAATTTATAAAATTTTTGGAAATCCTTAAGAATTTAACAATAAACGTTCCTTTTGTTGAAGCTTTGGAACAAATGCCAAGTTATGTGAAATTTATGAAGGATATATTAAACAAGAAAAGGAAGTTTATAGATAATGTGACCGTTGCACTCAGTGAAGTGTGTAGTGGTATTATTCAAAAAAAGCTTCCTAAAAACTTAAAAGATCTAGTAATTTTAATATACCTTGTACTCTTGGTGAAAAGTTTTTTTGGAAAAGCTTTATGTGATTTAGGAGCGAGTATCAATCTTATGTCTTTATATATCTTTAAACATTTAGATTTGGGAGATTTCCCCTACTATTGTAACTCTTCAGTTAGTTGATCGATCAATAACTTATCCGAAAGGATTTATAGAAGATGTATTAGTAAAAGTGAATAAATTTATTTTCCGTGTAGACTTTATAATATTAGATATGGAGAAAGATAAAAAATTCCTATTATTTTGGGGAGACCATTTCTTGCAAAAGGGAGAGCTGTGATAGATGTGCAAAAAGGAGAATTAATTTAATAATCAAGAAGTAACATTTAATATAGTAAAAGCTATGAAATATCCTGCAATAGAAAAAGACAATGAATGTTTTAGGATGGAAGTAACTGATTATTTGAGTAATGAGCAATTTAAGAATAATTTTGAAGAAAAATTAAAGGAAGGAGATTTTTTTGAGAACAAGGACGAGATAAAAGAAGAGTATTTGGATTATATACATGACAAATTTGAAACTATAAAATTGTTGGAAAATGATAATAAACTTTTGGTTGAGGTTCTTCTTATTCCTTCAAGTATTAAACACTTGAACTTGAACTGAAGATACTGCCTGCCCATTTAAAATATGTATTTTTAGGAGAGTCATCTACATTGCCTGTTATTGTATATTCTGAGTTAACTAAAATTTAAGAACAAAAATTAATAGAAATGTTGAAAAGATATAAAATGGCTTTTGTATGGACCTTAGCAGATGTTAAAGCAATTAGTCCTTCTATTTGTATGCACAAAATTCTATTAGATGAACAATACAAAACCTAAAGCTGATCCTCATAGGAGATTAAACCCAATAATGAAAGAAGTTATTAATTAAGAAATTTTAAAATGGCTAAATGTTGGAATTATATGTCCTATTTTAGACAGTTTTAGGGCAAGTCAAATTCATTGTGTTCCAAAGAAAGGAGGAGTGACCGTTGAAGAAAACGAGAAAAAAGAATTAATCCCAATAAGACAAGTTACTGGTTGGCGAATTTGTATTGACTATAGAAAATTAAATATGACCACCAGAAAGGATCACTTTCTTTTACCCTTTCAAGACCAAATGTTGGATATGTTGGCTGGAAATAAATATTATTGCTTTTTAGATGGATATACCGGTTATTAACAAATTCCAATTGCACTAGAGGATTAAGAGAAAATAACATTTACAAGCCTATATGAAACATTTGCTTTTTGTTGAATGTCTTTTGTACTATGCAATGCACCTGCAACATTTTAAAGATGTATGATGTCAATTTTTAGTAATTTTATTGAACATGGAATGTAAGTGTTTATGGATGATTTTTTTTTGTATTGGGAACTTTGTTTTTATTATGTTTAAATAATTTAGAAAAAGTTTTGGAAGTACGTGAAAGAATCAACCTAGTACTAAATTGAGAAAAATGTCAATTTATGATTACAGAAGGTATTGTACTTGGGCATAAAATTTGTGAAAAATGACATGGAAGTAGATCCTGCAAAAATTCAAGTTATTGAAAAATTACCACCACTGACTACGGTCAAAGGGTTAAGAAGTTTTCCTAGACATGTTGGTTTCTAAAGGCGCTACATTAATTTTTTTTTTTAAAATAACTAAGCCATTATGCCAACTTTTAGAAAAAGATACGAAATTTGATTTTAACAAGGAATGCATAAAAACATTTGAATTATTGAAAGAAAAATTAATCACTGCACCTATAATAGTTCCACCTGTGGGAGAAACCATTTGAAATAATGTGTGATGCTAGTGATTATGTTATTGGAACTAATTTTAGGAAAAAGGTACACAAAGTTTTTAAAATAATATATTGTGCTAGTAAAACTCTAAATGATACTCAAATTAACTACACTACTACTGAAAGAGAGTTACTAGCTATTGTTTATGCCATTGATAAATTTAGACCTTACTTAATTGGAACTAAATGTATTGTGAATATAGAGCATTCTGTTATTAAATACTTGATGCAAAAGAAGGATGTTGAACTAAGATTAACTAAATAGATACTTTTATTGCAAGAGTTTGATTTTACCGTAGTTGATAGAAAGGAAAATAATAATCAAATAGTTGATCATTTGTCTAGAATAGAAAGTGAAATATTAACTAATTTTGTAAATGAAATCTTAGAAAATTTCCCTGATGAACAATTATATAGTATTGATGAAATGAATGTACCACGGTATGCTGATATAGTAATTTTATTTTAAATGATATCTTTCCACCTGATATTAAAAATCCACAGTTAAATAAATTTATATATGATTCAAAATTCTATTTTTAGGATGACCCATATTTATATAAACAATGTAAAGATCTAATTATTAGAAGATGTGTGTCTTATGAGGAAACTCAACAAATAATTGAAAGATGTCATGCTTATGAATTTGGAGGACATTTTGGAACAAATAGAACTGCATATAAAATTTTACAAGCTGGATTTTATTGGCCTACTCTTTTTAGAGACGTTAATGAATATATGAAAACATACAATCAATGTCAAAGAGTAGGGAATATTTCTAGAAGTAATGAAATGTCTCTAAATTGCACATTATAAGTTGAAATTTTTTATGTGTGGGGATTAGATTTTATGGGACCATTTATGCCTTCATTTGGAAATTTATATATATTTCTTGTTGTTGATAATATGTCCAAATGGATTGAAGTTATTGTTGTATCCAGATGTGATTCTCGAAGTGTTTCTAAATTTTTAATTAAAAATATTTTTACAAGATATGAAATGCCGAGAGTATTTATTACTGATGGAGGATCTCATTTTAGGAATAAGAGAATCGAAAAATTGATTAAGAAATATGATATTATGCATAGATTCTCTACTTTTTATCATCCTCAGACTAGAGTCTAGCAGAGATATCAAATCATGAAAATAAATAAATTTTGAAAAAAGCTGTAAATCCCTACTAGATTAGATACTACATTATAGGCATTTAGAACTGCTTATAAGGCTCCTATAAGAATGTCACCATATAAACTTATTTTTGGAAAAACATGTCACTTAAGAGTATAATTGGAGCATAAAGCATTTTGGGCTATTAAAGAATTTAATTTTAATATAAAAGAAGCTGGTGAGAAAAGATTATTGCAACTCAATGAACTTGAGGAGATTAGAAATGAAAGATATGATAATACAAAAATCTACATAGAGAAAATGAAAATATGTCATGATCAGAATATTATTAATAAAAAGTTTGAACCTGGATAAGAAGTTCTATTATATAGTACAAGATTGAGATTATTTTCAGGAAAACTGAAATCCAGATGGTTAGGGCCATTTAAGGAATGGTTATGACCATTTAAAGTTATTAAAGTTTATCATTATGGAATTGTTGTTATTAAAGATCCTAACACTGGAAATATATTTAAAGTTAATAAGCATCGATTGAAACATTATTATGAAGGACACATACCACAATTTAAAGAAGTTTTAATGTTAAGTCAACCCAATTAAACAGATGGTACATCAGGCTGACGTTAAACCAAGCTCTTCATGGGAGGCAACCCACACACACACACACACACACACACACACACACACACACACATATATATATAAATATATTTATATATTAGAAAATAATAATATTTTTGAGTTCTACACAATTTTATTTATATTTATATATATATAATCCTACCAAATTAAAACAGATGGTACGTCGGGCTGACAATGTTAAGAGATAATAATCCTACACAATTTTATATAATATAAATTAAGACAAATATTGATATTGGAGGAAAAATTGGAATCGAATTGAACAAAAAAATGAAAAGTCACGATTTTGGCCTCTGACATCGACGACGCCCGATAGACGAACAATGGCACCGATAGCAATTTGATGGTTTAGGACGAATTTTGGCAGACTTTGGTGAGATTTTGCTCCGTAATAATCTTCGGGAGGAGTTTTTAAAGTACTGAAAACTGCCTTGGATGACTAGAAACTTCCAATATTCGAATTCCATGGCTTCCAATTCAAAAAATACTTCCAGGTATGCAGCTTTTAATAGAAAAAAGTTTATCAATTTTGACGCGCAGAGATTATACAACAAAATTATTGAAGAAGAGATTGATCGAGGAAAGTGGCTTCGTCAATCATGGATTGATTAATCCAAGTTCTTCAATTGATAAAATCATTGTAGAAAGAGTGGGAAGTTCTGTGCTACGTTACCATTGCAGCTGTTGTACTAGTGGTGAAGGAATTCTATGTCAACTTACATGGAATTACCCAAGGAGTAGTTTTTGTATGAAGTAAGACTGTACCATTTACTCCGGCATGAACTAACGAGTTGTATATGATAGAAAACGTTCTAATCTTTCATTATACAGATTTTATCCATACCAGAGATTTGATGCAACATGTCTATAATTTTTTGACGGATGAAAGTGATATTTGAGAAATGTGAGATGAGGGATATGTTGGTTTCTCTGCTTCATTACTTAATCTAATATCAAAGTAGTGGCATTTCTTCATTTCTGCAAAATTACTCCCTACCATGAAGATTAGTAGAGTCACCAAAGAAACTGCTATTTTAAATTATTGCATTCAAATGAAAAAACTCATTGATATAGGATCTATCATTTTTAAATCTATTATGGGTATTATTATGAATGGGCCAATTTATGGACTTGGGCATCCTTCTATAATTTTCCTACTTTGTAGTCAATCTCAAGTTATATATGAAAGTTGGGAAGAAGTTTTATTACCTTAGGAGCCCACGTTTCATATTGATGATAATCATGTTGGGAATGGGAATGAAGCATTAGATGCTATTTTGGATCATTCTTCACATGCTTCAACTCCATTGATGCCACCAATAGTTGGAAGTTCACTTGCTTTGGAAAAGAAATTGAAGAAAATTGAAAGAGAACTACAGAGTATTATGAATGCAATAGGAGACCTTAAGTACCTTTTCTATCACCTGGATTGGAGGATGAAGGAGAATTTTGATCATGCTGGAACAACTGAAGTACTTTTGGTGAATATGTTCAAGAAAAATGAAATGTTTAAGGAAAAAAAGATGGTTCGAAGAAAATTTGATTGATCAATTCCCGTACCAACCTTTATATAATATGTACATTCATTATCAGTCTACAATGGATATTAGAGAAGGAGAAAGCACTGAAGAAGAGGCAGAATAATTGAATAATTTGGACTTTCTACTAGTTTATAATATTTATGTATTTATTGTAATTGTGTGGATTTGATTTAGCTTGCTTTGCTTTAGAATTATGAACTTTGATTGAGTGTGTAGTTTTGTGTCAGCGTTTAGTGTTGTGGCTTGATTTCGACACTGATTTATAGTTTAGTTTGCTATATTAGTGTAAAAGTGTGATTAGAAAAATGTATTTGTGAAAAGTGTATTTTCATATATAAAAGTTAGTTTATTGTTGTTTGTGAAAATGATTGTTCGTGAAAATGTTTATTTGGAAATTATTTTTAGATACAAATTTGTGTTTAAAAATACTAAAAAGACTTTGGAGAAAATTGAAAAGAAATTGAAAATTGAAAAAAAATCAAAAAAATGGAATTTTTAGGACTTCAGTGCCGACGGCGCTGGCTAATAGCGACTTTATATATGCTTAAAAATACAAGAATTTGATACCTCTGCTAGAAGATTTAAATCCCAGAAACCGACGCCAAAAACTTGATGCAACTTTTAATATGAAAGAATTTATGAACCCAGATTTATATATTTATAATGATTTTTTAAAGTCACAACTTCAAACGCAAGTATACGAATCACTCAAGTAATACATGGCTCTAGAGGAGTCCTGATAATCGATTCCTCAGGGAAGTGTGGTGAGAGGTACTTAGTC
>NW_018219987.1:25050-27415 GCF_001263595.1 Phalaenopsis equestris
TTTCATATAAAAACACTTTTCACACAAAAATAGTTTTTTTTTACGACACTAAAGTTTTTCAAGTCTAAGCCTAATTACTTCAACTAAAATTCTCCTAAACTTCTTATCGAAGCTTCCCTGGCAACGACGCCAAAAACTTGATAACGACTTTATAAATGCTTAAAAATACAAGAATTTGACACCACTACTAGAAGATTTAAACTCCCGGCAATGACACGAAAAACTTGATGCAACTTTAATATGCAAGAATTTATGAACCCAGATTTATATATTTCTAATGATTTTGTAAAGTCACAATTTCAAACGCAAGTATACGTATCGCTCAAGTAATACAGGGCTCTAGTGGAGTCTCGTTTATCGATCCCACAGGGAAGCGAGGTAAGAGGTCCTTAGTCAAATTCTAGTCCACTACAATTAGTCCTTAGTTTGGAATGTCGATTAAAATGATGTTTTATCTAGAAACTACTCTTAAATGCAAGTGTTAAATTTAAAGATAGTAACTATAACTAAATGCAAATTTTAATTCTAAAGATAAACCTTTTTGGATGAATTGGTTTGGAGAATTTTGAGATATTAAAAACTACTATTCTTATGTAATGAATTGGATAATGTAAAAGAATGAGATGCATTAAATATTGTATGTGCCAAATTGGAGCAATCCTATTCTTTACCCTTTGGTCCAGGCATAAAGAACATTGACTAATCCTATGCTTGTTTACTGAATTTGGGGCTAGGCTGGGAGGATACCGGCTCTCACTTCGGAGCAAATCCAGTAGATAACTGTTTATAAAACCATAAGATAATGAAGAACACAATACTTAGCTTTTTCCCTTCAAAAGAAAGAAGAAAATCTCTCCCAGAAAGTCTCCCACCGATCCATGCAATGCTAGAACATCTCTTTACAAATTCTCTCAAAATCTCCTCTCCAATCTCTCCAAAAGGGTAGAAATCTACATTTCTACTCCTATTTTAAAAATCCTAAACTTTTTTCACACTTTTCCTAACATTCCTCTCAGAGAAAACCCTTTTTCTAACCTAAATTCATTCTTTTAAAGTATAGGGACAAAGTTTGAAGAGTTGCCACAAGAGTCCTTTCAAAAAGCGTCCAAATACGTTGAATTTTGGCCCATAACCGCCAAAAGTAGGTCCATAGTTGTCCTGAGTGCCGTCGGCGGGCTCGAGGGCGCTGTCGACAAGCTTTTCTGTCATTTTTCGGACTTCTTGGGTAAATCACGCCATCGGCGCCGTTTTGGCACCGTCGACAAGAAGACTACGCAGCTCCACCGTTTTGCACTGTTTGACTCCGTTTTAGCTCCGTTTCGCCCCATTTTAGTTGCGTTGTGTTCCTAACAGATAGGCCTGCAAAATAAGCATGAAAATAACCTTCCTTTAAAGTGTAATCTCATTCAAAAATATGCAAGAAGTGTAAAATAGATTAAGCATCGAAAGACTTATCGAAAGATGACAGAGCAAAATTTCCTTTCTTGCTCGTTTTTGCTCCAAATTACACCGTTTTTGCATCTTTTCACTCCAATGACCATAATTCATCATACCTGCAATAAAACATTAAAAATACCATTCTTTAAAGCGCAATATCATCAAAAATAGTGTAAAATAGGTATGAAAATCTCAACATATTTTCCTTTGGTCAAAATCCCCCAAACTTAACTATTACTTGTCTACAAGTAATTTTAGTACTATGTAAAAGTTATTATCTATTGTAGTTTCAATTCATAAATACTATAGGTTTTATTTAGATAAATATCATAGTGAGATTTTTAGAAAAATTAAAGTAAATAAATTAATTCTGTAGCGACAAGATTATATACTCATCAAGTTTAAGAGTTCTAGTCTTCTATTCATTTCAAGAATGAATATATGTTGCAATATTAAGTCACTTAGAATATTGAGATGGTAGGAACTTCATGAGAACACTACTAGTAAAAGATCTATTTCATAGATATAAGCACAGGAATGTATTTAAGTTTTCCCTTTAGGTAGGTCCAGTGAAGCCAATTTTTGATTAGGCATATCCTCAAGCTTCTCCTCACTTTCATATTTTTTTCTTTCTTTTCTCTTTTTCATTAAGATTGCTTTCAATCCTTTATATTTTTATTTTCTTTTCAGGGATTGTTGTTAATCCTTTCTTTTTCCTTTTTCAAGTGAGGATTACTATATCTGGACAGTCTTTAATGATTTTGAACATCACCTTTATGTCCCTAAATTTGAAACTCAAAGCATTCCTTTACCTTATAAATATTTCATAGCTTTTACATCATTGAGCCCCAATCTTTTCTTCTCAAATGAATTTCCAAGATTCTTAATACTTCAAAATATAGTTTCCTTTACTTTAAATAGTTAACTA
>NW_018219987.1:27586-29444 GCF_001263595.1 Phalaenopsis equestris
ATATGCATGCATAATCAGGATAGAATGACAGTATAAGAATCTAGCGTAAAACATGCATGCAATAATATTAAACTAAAATGAAGTATATTCACTGTAAAATTTCATATTTCTTCCTACCCCCAAACTTGATTTTTACCATGTATAACATTTAGTGCAAAAAATATAAGTAGGAAGAAAAACAATTTAGTAATTCTAACCACCACAAATTTCTATCAAAAACATCTATAATTATTTATTAGGATAGAAAACATGTAGTATAAAGTAAATCTAAACTAAACATGCTAGAATGAAATTAACTAAACAAACTTCTAATTAGCATAGCATGGATCAACATTGGAATATAAAAATGGCCTTCAAGTCTTATAAATTGTAACCCAAACACAAACACAAACACACAAACAAGATAAATGATGTCAATTCTTCCTCCATCTCATCACATTTCACTAACTTACTTCCAATTTCTAATTAAATCCCTACACAAATATATTGGGTGCTTGTAAATGATTTTATAGATTCTAATCCCAATAAAAAGATTATCCCTGATATATTGGTTCTCAAGCACCAACACTAGACATCACCATATCCCAATAATTAAGCACCTCTAGCAGTTATAAGAATAGTGTAAGATCATCCACAAGTTACTCATCTAATAGGTTCGTGACTCTTATCAAATGAAAACAAAGTCCAAGAAAGGAAGTAACAAAATTGAGATGGAACTATCGCTGTAAAAATTCATAATGTCTTTTGTAAAACTCAAGTCCGGGTGAGACTCGAGTTGTAGTGGACTCGTCAATCCAACAATTTTTACTTGAATTGCAACTTATTTTTTGAATTTAGTTAATTATATTACTGAGTACTGATTTCAAATTATATGCGTAAATTTGGACCTGAAAATCTTATACCCTATGATTCAGAATTAGAAAGCACTGTTAGAAGGATTAAAAGATTAAGAAGAGAACCTAGAAATTATGATACAATAGAAAACAACATGAACAATCAAGGAATAGAAAATGAATACCAACCTAGACCCCTACGAGATTATGCATATCCTACAGCAAATGAAATTCATTTATCTATCCAAAATCCTTATGTAGCTACTAATTCATTTGAGCTTAAACCTGCTATTATCTAAATGGTACAAAACAATCAATTCGGAAGTACACAAAATGAAGATCCGAATTTAAACCTCACTAGTTTTTTAGAATTGTGTGCTACCTTTAAATATGACAGAGTTTCAAATGATGCTGTTAGACTTATAATTTTTCATTTTTCACTTAGGGATAAGGCTAAGTTGTGGTTAAATTCGTTAGCACCAGGATTTATTAGAAATTGGGGAGAACATTCATAGAAATTTCTATCCAAATATTTCTCTCCATCCAAAACTTCTAAACTTAGAAATGACATAACATCGTTCTGTCAAATTGATGGAGAGTCGATATATGAAGCTTGGGAGAGATTTAAATATCTTCTTAAGAAATGCCTTCATCATTCATTACTATATTGGTTGATAATTCAAACTTTTTATAATGGATTAGTGGGATCACTTAGAGATGCTGCGGCTGGTGATTCTTTAATGTCAAAAACTTTTGATGAGGCTTATACGTTAATAGAAGAGATGGATACCAACAATTTTCAATGGCCCTCTGAAAGGGTAAATATTAAAAGAGTGGTTAGTATCAATGATTATGATGCAATATCTATGTTAGCTTCGCAGATTGCTGCAATATCAAAGAAGTTAGATCATTATGGAATGAATTATTCTCCAACACCTCCTATGATGGAAGAAAATTCATCTTTGCAATTTGTGGATGTTCAACCTTCATATGATAACAAAACTGTTGCACTTAGCGAAGAGTGT
>NW_018219988.1:0-8602 GCF_001263595.1 Phalaenopsis equestris
TTTTCCTGAGACTCCAGAATTAATTCACTTAGAATACCCACCGACGGTTCCCTCAAGGCCACCCACGATGAGCTCGACGATTATGCCCAATAAAGCATTGGATGATGAAGAATTTTGGAGGGGTGCTTCGATAACTCTTGGAAAAGCTCATCCACATCTTTAAAGAGAACACTTTAGCCAAAAATAGAGGGGAGAGAGACTCAAAATTGAAGTGTCAAAAAAGTGTAGAGAGTCTAAATTGTGAGGAATTCTTCGAGAGATTATAAGATTGGAGGGAAAGTGAGAGATTTCTTCCTCCTTCCCGCTTCGAAGAGGAATTCTGTGTGTTGTAAAGAAAGGAAGAGATTTGTCCTGGCTTTAGTCAGCGCCGCGTGTTTAAATAGATAAATGGGTAGCTCTCTCTAAAATAGTGATTTGAATTGGTTAATTTTATTTTGGTTTTAGTCAGTTGAATTGCGTAAGTTTAATTGAAATTTTCTCTGTCTTTCTCCTTGTTTCGAGATTTGGGAAATGGTGATTTGAATTGGTGAAGCCATGAAAATGTTAAAGAAATTGTGATGATCTTTTCGCTTCAATCTTAATTTACTTTGAATCTGGCCAATTGATTTGTTAAAATATGTTGAGTTTTACAACTAAAGTGAAGATTAAATCCAAGATTCAGGGAGGTCAAATCCGTTAGAAGTTGGGTGCAAATAAATAGGGAAATAAAATTATCGGGCATAGCATTGGAGATTTTAGAGTGACAGACTATGATCTCCAATTCGGTCCTATCATTTTGGTACTGAAGTGTAGATGTTAGCCCTCAGGTGAGGGGAACATGGGAGCTCCAAAGTGAGAGCCGGTATCCTCCCAGCCTAGTCGCAGATTCAGTAAACAAGCGTAGGATTAGTCGATGTTCCTATTTGGCACAATACAGATTGAACTCATTCACTTTATCAATTCACTATAATTTCTTGATAATGAGAAGGATGCTTTCTTATATATTGAATATCACATTAATAACCTCATTAGCATAATTAGTTATTTAAGAATCATTAAAATTACATATTTATTTCAATCGTCTATCAGTTACAGATAAGCAAATTGAATTCCAATGTTGCAATTGAGTATTACTTTTTTCTAAAATATGAGTTCATAGTTCTAATATTACTCCATGTGGGATCTATATCTAGGACTCCATTAGAGCCCTATATTACTTGAGCGATATGTATACTTACGTTGATAACTCTGACTTTACAATTATTGAATATTTTATACATCTATCTTTATCGAATCTATAACTGTTTATTAAGTTTTTGTACAGTTGCTGAGGAATTAAATCTTTTAGCAGTAGTATTAAATACATACATTTTTAAGCTTTTATAAAGTCGTTGTCACTAACCAAATGGGGTATTGCTCTTCCTGCACAAAGTTAGCATCTATTAACTTCTTCACCTCGGCAACGACTTGCTGCTTTATTTCAAGGCCATTCTTCTTGGAGCTTATTTTACTGAGGTGATACCTTTGTCCACCCTGAGTTTATGAACTACAACTTCTGCTGACAGTCCTGACATTTCATCATAACTCCACACAAAGCAATCTTTAAATTTTGTTAGAAGTTTGGTAACTCTAAAGATTCTTCATCAGTGAGTAGAGAACTTATAATTGTAGGTTGGGGCTGATCTTTCGTTCTGAGGTTAATTTCCTTCAATTCATTAATAGTTGACTTAATTTCTTCATCAAATTCTAGCGGGGCATTTTCTATTAGTTGATCAGTAGAGTCATCCTCCACATTGAGGCAATTCTCTTCTGATTCACTAGTAACAATCATGCAAAATTTTGAATATCCGACTGTACCAAATTTGAGTCATCTGATTGTACCAAATTTGAGACCCTCTTTCAAGTTGGCAGCTTGAATTTTAACATCCCATAATTTTTCAAAAAGTTATAATTTATCCTTTGGCATTTGTTTTGGTAAATATCCTTGTGAATTAACTTTTGTACACAAGGTAAAATGTAACCAAAAGATAATTCCATTAATTCATTAGGATCCTAATCCAAATTTATATGATTTTCAAAATTAGTAGAAGTAGAAGCACGATAAATTTTGCTAGGCTTTCAAAAAGTACTATGGACCACCTTGACCTCTAAATTCTCGACCTTTTGAGGGCGAATTAGAGCAAGGGTCGTGGTGTCAACATAGTGGTTTATCCAACCATACATTGTCTCATATTTGCTTTTCTCCACATATTCTAAGGGTACTGTGGTTTCTTATGTTTCGACATCATTATTTCATCTTCATGTTTCGTCATCATTATTTCATCTTCAGAATTTTTTTCATCATCAATGTTGATGGTCGGCCTGACCCGTTCGATAATCAAGTTGGATCTTCCTGATCCACATCCCCGGCCTCGATCCCGGGTGTATGGGATAAAAGAACCTCTACCACCTTGTTGTGAAGAGATGATAGTAGATTGTCTAAGCAAAGTTGAATGGCTTCTTCTTTGTGACTCTTTTGAGTCTTCCACTTCATTTGTACAATTTCACGAGAAATGACGGCTTTCTTCGGAGGTGCATAGTAGACAGCGTCTTCATGAATGCCTACCTCATGAACTGAGAACGGTTGTAAATCCCCTTTAATACAATATTCTTATCCCTCTTTGAAATACTTGATGCATTGATGTAAGGATGACGAAACCAAATTATGCTCGTGAATCCATGATCTTCCGATTAGACCATTGAATCAAGTTTTTGCATCGATGATATGGAATTTTGCAGTTGTTACTAGTTCTCCAAATTCAATAAGTAATGTAATTGATCTAAGGGCTCTATCTCCCTTTTGGTTGAATTCTCTTAGCATCCTTTTATCAGTCGTCAGCTCCTAAGCTTCAACGTCCAAATAGGCTAATGATCGTAGGCTCATCAAGTTGAGGGATGCTTCAAGATCTACCAAAACTCTAGACAACACAAAACTGCCAATGTTAATGGAGATATAGAGTAGACGATTATGGTCGGCGGTACTGAGAAATAAGTCTTCATCTATAAAGGTTACCCCCAGTTGTTCCTTCAATGGGAAAACTTCATCTAAGGATGTGCTAGCCAACAGAGACTCTCTCATGTCCTTTGACGGGATTAGAGCATCATAGATGCTTAATTTGGTCGATAACTTCTTAAGATGATCTAGCACATTGTAATTCACTTTGTATGATCTTCCAATCTTTACTTGGTTATGTGTTTCTGCCACTAGCAGAGGTGGAAGTAGCTCTTCTTGAGTTACTATTTGCTTTCCTTTATTCGTTGGAGCTAACCTTGGGGTTAATATTTTCCTACTCCTTAAGTTCACTTGTATAATTTCTTCTTCTTGAGATGAGGTAGGTGAATCTTTCGGTGTTTCTTATTTGTTCAAATGATCTAAATTCATGGTAAGTGGTGCATCCTGACACTTGAGGATTGGTTCCTCACTCCCGGTGTTATCTTAATTGGTATTGTCGATGTCTTCTTCAATTTTGCTAACAGGTACATCGGACTTAAGTAAAATTTAAGGATTGATTTGGGAATTGAGATTGAAGTTAAATTGGTCATAATAGATTATGTTATCACTAGAAATAATTAAAACGTAGCCAAAATCATAATCATTAGATTTATAAAACATTGGAGGGACAAAAAGATAATCATACAAGGTCAGGGATTCGAGGATTTTCTTCTCCGAATCCGAGACAACTAATCTAACAGAGATAACCCCTATTCTACCCCCCGTGCTATCAATCTTCATGGTGATGTTCTTCTTCTTCTTCGTTGGTGGTGGCAGATTTCCTGGCAAATTCTTCATCTCTGCTTGGCAGGCTGAAAACTCTGAATGGAGGCTTGCCTTAATGCACTCTAAATTTGGTCCAGAAGACTCTTCAGCTTGTTCCAAGTCACACTCCATTCATTTTTACCAGCATATGGGTCAATCAGAGAGACTAGCTCAATTGAAATCATATTTACAGAACCTCTTTCAGAATCTTTTAAATATTCTTTCAGGATCGTTATATTTCCTTCTTAAAATTTTCTTGAGCCAATCCTTAAAGACGAAATAACCCGCTATAGTGCGTCCAAGCATCCGGTGATACGAGCAATAATTAGGTTGTTCTTTTTTGTTGACCTCTTCAGGTTTCTTTAGATCTTGTAATCTGAAATCAGGCTTCTTCATCAAACTTCTAAACATTTTGGGTATCGCTTCATCTTTGAAGAAATAAATTATTTTCCTTTGTTCTGTCAAGGATGGACACTATCTATTTTTTGTTCGATATGATCCCCTCTGAGGCAATTGTTTGTTAGACTGGTCATACTTTTGTGTCTATTGTTCAGCATGTCACGATGATGATTGGGAGTTTTGATGAGAATTTTTTACATGTATCTTCATTGGTTATTTTCCTTTATCTACCTTTGCCACTATTCCGGACTTCTTTTGAAATGCCCTGGTCATCCTGGATTTCTCCGCTTTCCTTGGGAAACCATATGTTTGATTTCTTCTTGAAGATTGTTGGCTTTGTTGAGTAGCTTCTCAAAGGATTTAATGGTGAGTCCCTTGAGCATGAAAGCTACTAGCCCATGGATGCTCTTGAGTAAGATCTCAATCACATGATGTTCCTATAGTTCAGGTTCATATTTCATGCTAACGCTTCTCAACCTCAAAATGTAGTTCACTAAAGTCTCGTTGGGCTTTTGCTTCTCTACTACAACATCTCCAATAGACACATGAGTTGCGCTCCAGAAAATCTCTTCACAAACAATTATTCTAGCTTAGTAAATGTCTTGACTTAACCATTAGGTAATTCAACATACCAATCAAAAGTGATCCCTGACAGGCTGCTGAAAAACTATCAAAAGAGCAAAGCTTCGTTACCTACAGTATTACCACAACTAGCTCAAAAAAATGCTCTATACTGCCTGGGATTTATAGTCTCATCAAATATCTTAATTTTTGGTGACACAAAACCCTTAGAAAAGGGTACAACATCAAACTCTTCCGGGCAAGGTCTACCCTTCAAAATCAATGCACCGTCCTTAGATTAGGCTAAGGCCTCTCGAACTTACAATCAGGCTTCTTCATCAAACTTCTAAACATTTTGGGTATCTCTTCATCTTTGAAGAAATAAATTATTTTCCTTTGTTCTGTCAAGGATGGACACTATCTATTTTTTGTTCGATATGATCCCCTCTGAGGCAATTGTTTGTTAGACTGGTCATACTTTTGTGTCTATTGTTCAGCATGTCACGATGATGATTGGGAGTTTTGATGAGAATTTTTTACATGTATCTTCATTGGCTATTTTCCTTTATATGCCTTTGCCACTATTCCGGACTTCTTTTCAAATGCCCTGGTCATCCTGGATTTCTCCGCTTTCCTTGGGAAACCATATGTTTGATTTCTTCTTGAAGATTGTTGGCTTTGTTGAGTAGCTTCTCAAAGGATTTAATGGTGAGTCCCTTGAGCATGAAAGCTACTAGCCCATGGATGCTCTTGAGTAAGATCTCAATCACATGATGTTCCTATAGTTCAGGTTCATATTTCATGCTAACGCTTCTCAACCTCAAAATGTAGTTCACTAAAGTCTCGTTGGGCTTTTGCATCTCTACTACGAGATCTCTAATAGACAAATGAAGTTGCACTCCAAAAAATCTTCTCACGATCAACTATTCTAACTCAATAAATGTCTTAACTGATCCGTTGGGTAATTCCACATACCAATCCAAAGCAATTTCTGACAGGCTGCTGATAAACTGTTGGAAGAGCAGAGCTTCGTTTCCTCTTGTATTACAACAACTGGCTTGAAAATGTGCTATATGCTGCCTGGGATTTCCAGTCTCATTGAATATCTTAATATTTAGCGACACAAATCTCTTAGGGTAGGGTACAACATCGAACCCTTCCAAGTAAGGCCCACAATTCAAAATCAATGCTCCACCCTTTGACTAGGCTAAGGCCTCACGAACTTGCTCGACCATTTACTCAAATTCTTTTTCTGGCATGACACTTGATGGAGCAATCTTTCTTTTGTTGCTCATCTCTATTTGCTGAGGCCACTTCTCTCCTTTCATCTGTGATGTATATAATCACCGATCGATTGACTTCTATAGTGGCTAATTATGGGGGTTGAGATTGTCCCTAAACTGTGGGCATGGCAGTCATGACAGTAGCCATTTCTTCCATTCTTTTCTTCATTTGGCTGATTTGCTCGTCCCTTAAGAATACAACCCTATACAGCTCATCTACGACATTCTCTTCAATGAGAGGTTGAGCATCACGTGCAGATGCAACAGCTCTGGTCTCGATGACATGGATATCCATGAAAGCTTCCCCGAGGTAATCATTAAAGTCAAAATATTCATCATTATTAATGAAAAATCCATGTTCACTGACCCAGCTGCGACTTTACTGGTCGACGTCCTGAGGGTCTAGTGGCAATAGAATTAGTAGTAATAATGATGGTATCAACTCTGCTCCCCAGGCAAAATCAGATGGGAATGCAAGCAGGCAAGGCTTTGGTTGATTTCTGGGAGCGTCCGACAAATCTGGCGTCCTTTAAAATTTTTTTCTTCATGCAAGGGGATACTATACGTCCCACTCATTTGAGTAACTCGCCAACTGAACAACCTTTTTTGGCAGTTAGTCTCTGGAAAACCAAACTGACTCGGGTGATAGGACTAGGCTTCTTCATCTCCCCACCATGTTCATGAGGTGTCTGTAAAATATCGGTGATCTTTTGGATACTTCCATACCCATTAGTATCCATTAAGGGATGGAACCTGCTCCCTTGCAGAAGTGAATAAGTCTCCAGTAATCCTGACTCCTCCTGATGAGGAACTTCATCAACAAGTACATTCTTGGAAGTCTTGGCTTCAGTAGCCATTCAAACATTCCTACTATAATTTCTCCTTCAGGTTCAGGTTAACAATGCGGTCCTTGAACTTGACCCAATTTCAAACACTGACGGCGGGACAACCAATCCTTCAGTCGGGTCTTCAATGATCATAATTTCCTTTCCCTTAATAGAAACAGGAACAATTGTCTTGGTAGGTGTCGTGCTGGCAGCAGTCTTGACCTTTTTATAAGAAGGGAAATCATGAGGGAAGCTCAGTTTTAATTTAGTAGACAGCTCTCCAACCTCTAGAGAAGTGACTTTCATTATGACGAAAGGGGCTTTCCCATGAACGACCTCGAGATCTCCAAATCCTGCTCCATACTTGATGGTGGGAGCAACATTACGAGCATCGTGGCTCGTCAGCAGGTTGCAGGAAAAAGTGAGAATTGGGAATGCCATTGTAGTAGCATTAATAAAAAGAAAGCTCTGGAGTTAGCTAATTGGCTAATACCTTGTAATCTTAGTACGAGCACTTAAACTTAACAGAGGTCGATCTATGGACCGGGTAAGTCTTTTTTTAATTTTTGGAGATTTTTAAAATTTTACTAAAACTAGTTTGAATGTAGAAAGATTTAATTAATATAAGGAAAACGAAAGAGCACACGTAGCACAACACAATCTGATTTAATTTGCAAAATAGCAAATCAAACTTGAAAGGGAAAAAGTGCATTTCAGGACCCAGTGCTAGACCAACTTAACAACGCACATTGCCCAAGTGGAATTAGTCCACCAACACACCTATTAAGGGTCAAACCCCACACGAAAATTAAAAATTCCTTAATGAACTCCTAAACCGCTCAGTTAAAAGTTGATTGAACTGACAGTCCTGAAGTTTAAAGAGTTGACTGTACTCACCCAAGAATGAAATGACTAAAGTATGCCAACAAAAGAAAGGTAATTTGGACCAACAGGGATATGGACACATTACACATATATGAAGATAATATTTCCTGATCAATATGGAGAGAAAAGCCAGTCCATAGTGGAGTCACAGGAGCTGTCGACACTAAAAAGTTGAGGAGTTGCGGTTGGAAGCTGTAGGTCGATAAAATCAAAATCTCGTCGCCCGCTTTGGAAAGACACTTTATATATATAACAACTTTGACATCTTCTCCGGGAATGCTGGTTAGAGGAGCAAGAAGTTTTCTAAGACATGCTGGATTCTACAGTTGTTACATAAAAAATTTTTCAGAAATAACTAAGCCATTATGCCAAGTTTTAGAAAAAAAAATATGAAATTTGATTTTAATAAGGAATGCATAAAAGTATTTGAACTATGGAAAGAAAAATTAATCACTGCACCTATAATAGTTCCACCTGATTAGGAGAAACCATTCAAAATAATGTGCAATGCTAGTGATTATGCTATTAGAGCTATTTTAGGACAAAGGCACAACAAAGTTTTTAAAGTAATATATTATGCTAGTAAAACTCTAAATGATGCTAAATTACTTACACAATTACTGAAAGAGAGTTATTAGCTATTTTTTATGCCTTTGATAAATTTAGATCTTACTTGATTGGAAACAAATGTATAGTGCATACAGATCTATCGGCGCTATTTCAATTTGGTTTGTGGGGAGTTTCCCGTAAGAAGCTGTCGGTCACCGGAATCGAAATCCCGTCGCCTGCTTCGAAAGGACGTTGAAGTATGAAATCAAACTGACCCCATATTTTTCATAGTTTAAAATGAAAGAGCACTGTACCTCAAATCC
>NW_018219988.1:9070-12541 GCF_001263595.1 Phalaenopsis equestris
TAACCCACCTGGAAGTCTTATGGCTAGGTAGTTAAAATTTAGGGAATGGCTTGGTTGGTATAGACATGTTTTGTTGTTGAAGATAGTCGTGTTGTACACAATGTTAGCTCCAAGCTCCTCGTCACGGCAAGTTTATTTTTTCAAATCAGATGTCCTTAAGAGTCATTATTATTTAAGTATTATGAGGTATATTAAAGTTGAATAGAGCGACACTGGTTAGGATATTACAGTTCCCTCATTTTGGTACCACTATTTTCCTTCAAATTCACTTAGTCCAAATGATTTTACTAAACTCAACTTAATGAGTTTCATACTTTCATTTATACCATAGGAAATCTTGTTAGCATCCGTAGGTTAGTGATACGCGTAAAAATGTAATATTTTTCATGGTATATTTTACAATGATATTACACTTTAAAGGTATTTTTTCTTTTATTTTTGGTTGTGGATACATCAAATTGAAGACTTTGGAGTGATTAGAGCAAAAGGAACATAAATGGACCAAAACGGAGCAAACCGGAGCAAATCGGGTTGAATCGGAGTACACCAAAGCTATGGGGACCAAAACCAGACACTTAAGTACTTGTTTCTGGCACTTAAGCACCAAAAATGGAGCTTAGGAGCCACCAGACAGAGAGGAGGGCGCCTAAGCGCCCCAGAATCGGTGTTTAGGTGTCAATGCTTAGGCGCCGGAGAAGGTTTTTAACATAACTTCTTCAATATACGACGGATTTGGACGATTTTTGAAGCATTACTTCGTGTATAGCTTGGGGAATTCATTGGAAATGAAAAAATGGACTTTTAAAAAAAAATTTTGGGCAGTTATATCGAGTTTTTAAGAGGCATTTCAAGCACCATTTGAAAGATTCATGGAATCTGGACAGTTTTGAAGAGACACTTAAGCTTCTCTTAGGAAATTATAAAAAAAGGCTTGGAAATATTTTTAAAATAACTCTTTGGCTCTTTAACTAATTGAAAGAGGAGAAGAAGACTTTGAGAGGAAGAGAAGAAGGATTGGGCGTGAGCCCCAAGTGGGGCGGCATGGTGAGAGAGGAAGAGAGAGTGAGAGAGATTTATTCTTCTCTTTTCACTTTGTTCTTGGAGAGGATTGTAAGGACATTGCTTTTACTAGACAAGAAGAGTTTTATTCCTATCAGAGATAAGCATTTTCATTGTATTTTGATTTAAATTTAGTACTTTGTTTGTATGTTTTCAAAGTCTTGTTCACTGAAAAGTTCTTGTTGTTTCTCCATTTGTAGTGAGTAGTTTTCCTTACTATTCCCACTTGTAATGAATTAGTATGCATGTGTAGGATATAGAATCAAGTAGAGTGAGAATATATTGTGATGATTTTACTTGGTTCTTAATTTACATGTAAACTTAATCAACTTGCATATTAAAATCCGTTGTGAGAACATGTAAGATCCGGGATGGCGTTGTCTTAATCAACTGTGGCAGAATCACATGATATTATAGGGGTGAGAATGTAGTCCATATAGTTGAGCACAAATAAATTGGGAAATAATCCTTAATGGGTGTAGAATTTGAGGACTTTAGAGTGATAGGCTAAAGCCCCCTAATTTGGTCAATTATTTTAGGTTTTGATGCGAGATGTTAGTCTCCAGGTGGAGGGATAAGTGGGAACTAACCTCTACAGTGAGAGCTAGTATCTTCCTTGTCTAGCCTATCTTCAGAACTATTCAAATTTTAGATTAACTAATGTTCTTTATAACATCTCTAGTAAGGGTAAAGAATATAATTTCTTCTATTTGTCACAATCTCACTCACTACTTGTTTTACTTTTACACATATCACTAATTTCATTGCATGAGGAAGAGTACTTTTATTATATTAAACCCCACATTCTGATTTTCACTAAGTATTTTAGTTTAGGAGTAGAAGTAGAATTGTAATGATAATTCTAGGATATAATCAAAACCAAAACTTTATCAACCTTCCAAGCTAAGGCATGTTATTCTAAACTATGAATTCTCTTAAAAGCCGCTGTGATTAACCTCGATCTCTGTGGGATTGATATTTGAGGCCAATCAGAAAATCTTATATTACTTGATAATGATACGTATACTTGCGTATAGTCCCTACAAATATAATTGAAATCTTACTTTACTTGGAATCAAGTTTGGGATCAAGTTTTTGATGCCATTACCGGGGATTAAAATCTTTAAGTAGTGGTGTCAACTTCATAAATCCTTGCATATACAAAATATCTGGATTAAGTTTTTGGTGCCGTTACTGAGGATCACAATGGTTGATCTTGACTTTAAAGAGAATTTTAGTTGAAGTAATTAGGCTTAGACTTGGAAAAGTGTATTATCATAAAAATTATTTTTGTGTGAAAAGTGTCTTTTGTATGAAAAAGTGGTGTGAAAAATCTATTTGTGAGAAAAACAATGTGTTTGTGAAAAATTTTTATTGTGTTGAATATATTTTTTGCTTTATTTTTTTAATTGTTAATGCATTGTTTGTTGTGTTGCGTATGCGAAACAAGGGATCTGTAAGACTTGTACCTTATGATTATGACTTAGAAAATAAGAAAAAAAAATGAAAAATAGAAAGGTCATGATAAACTAAAAATAGAAATGAAAACATTCAAAATAATAACTTGAAAAATAATCACAAATCATTGAGGGATTATGTAAGTCCTACGCCATATGAAATTCACTCAAGTATACAAGCCCCTGTCGTAGAAGCTTACTCATTTAAAATTAACTCAGTGATTATCCAACTAGTGTAGAACAACCAGTTTGGGAGAACTCCTTTGGAGGATCCATATTTACACTTATCAAGTTTTCTAGAAATTTGTGCTACATTTAATTATAACGACTTGTCAGACGATGTTGTTAGACTAAGGCTTTTTAGTTTCTCACTAAGGGATAAGGCTAAATTGTGATTATACTCATTAAGACAAGGCTCTATTAAAAATTTGGAGGAGTTAACTCAGAAATTCCTAGCTAAGTATTTTCCACCTTCAACGACAACTAAACTTAAAAATGATATTATCTCATTTTGTCACTATGAAGGGGAATCAATATACAAAGCGTGGTAAAAATTTAAGGAACTCATACAAAAGTGTCCACACCATACTTTGCTCAATTGGTTAATCATTCAAACTTTTTATAATGGGTTAGTCGAATCCCTTAGGTTTATAATTGACGTTGCCACTAGTGGATCATTAATGTCAAAATCATTTAATGAAGCATATGCGTTAATTGAAGAAATGACTATAAATGAATTTCAATGGCCCTCTATAAGGGTAAATCCTAAAAATGTAGAAAGTGTTCATGATACAGATGTGATTACAATTCTTGCATCTCAGATAGCTGCAATATCAAGTAAGTTAGACCAATTTGGAATGAACCAACCTCAATTTACTCCAGTAGGTGAAAAAATTTTGTTAGGGCATATGATTGATTTTAACTTATCAGATGATACTTTAAATATCAGAAACAA
>NW_018219988.1:15105-15648 GCF_001263595.1 Phalaenopsis equestris
TAGTTAATCAATTGTTGGGATTTAGGTGGGGGTGGGGGGGGGGAGTCTCTTACATAAACCTTACTTGTTTTCACAATTATTAAAAATAAATTTTTATTTTATTTCTAATTATTATTGTAATGTGGAGTCACCTTAAGGATGTTAGAATTTTAAGTATAAAAATTTAGTAGGAAAATTTAGTTGATATTTTCTGTGAAACGGGTGAACCTAGAGTTAAGGATATTTATTGGAGAGCTTGGGAAAATGAATAACTAACCTCAGCTGTTGTTTGAGCAAATAGGCCTTTTGAGCACAAGTATGAGGTCACCATATTTGAATGTCCTTGGGAGGACCAATTTGTCATGGGCCTGTACCATCTTTGCCTGGTAGAGCTCCAAATATTAATGTTTTTCCCTAGAGACTCTTCAGTTCCTCAAGTCTGAGTTTTGCACTTTCTTCCGTTGTGAGTTGGTTGGCAACGGCGACTCTGACAGATGGTGTCTGGATTTCTAGCAGTAGGACAACCTCCGTCCCGTACACGAGCATATAAGGTGTAGACTGAGT
>NW_018219989.1:0-463 GCF_001263595.1 Phalaenopsis equestris
ATTTACTAAATCTATTTAATTTACCGTTACCTTTCTCGACAACGGCGCCAAAAACTTGATCCCGATTATACAATTGTGTAAAATATATAAAGTTGAATCTGCTTTTCAACGGTGCTAAAAACTTGATGCGTTGTTTTATTAATAAGAAATTTAAGCAATTTATGTAGGGATTCTATGCAAGTGTACATATCATTGTCAAGTAATATAAGACTTTCTCTTTAAGCCCCAAATATCGATCCCACAAGGAAGGTTTAAATTTGAAGTGATAAATTAACTAGGAAATTCACAACAATAAAATAAAATTATTGTCACTAATTTCAAATATTTGATGTACTATCAGAACTAAATTATTAACTACTAGCAAAGCTGAAATGCAAAGTTTAAACAGTAACTACCAAACATGTTTATGTGATGAAGTTATCTAATACAAAATAACATCTTTCCCACTATAATGAGTTTTTGG